>NC_090259.1:2287123-2349623 GCF_037325665.1 Littorina saxatilis | reverse complement strand
CACACTCTCACCGTTCAACACACACTCTCACCGTTCAACACACACTCTCACCGTTCAAACACACACACTCTCACCGTTCAACACACACTCTCACCGTTCAACACACACTCTCACCGTTCAACACACACACTCTCACCGTTCAACACACACTCTCACCGTTCAACACACACTCTCACCGTTCCACACACACTCTCACCGTTCAACACACACTCTCACCGTTCAAACACACACTCTCACCGTTCCACACACACTCTCACCGTTCCACACACACTCTCACCGTTCAACACACACTCTCACCGTTCAACACACACTCTCACCGTTCAACACACACTCTCACCGTTCCACACACACTCTCACCGTTCAACACACACTCTCACCGTTCAACACACACTCTCACCGTTCAACACACACTCTCACCGTTCCACACACACTCTCACCGTTCAACACACACTCTCACCGTTCAACACACACTCTCACCGTTCCACACACACTCTCACCGTTCAACACACACTCTCACCGTTCAACACACACTCTCACCGTTCAACACACACTCTCACCGTTCAACACACACTCTCACCGTTCAACACACACTCTCACCGTTCAACACACACTCTCACCGTTCAACACACACTCTCACCGTTCAACACACACTCTCACCGTTCAACACACACTCTCACCGTTCAACACACACTCTCACCGTTCAACACACACTCTCACCGTTCAACACACACTCTCACCGTTCAACACACACTCACACCGTTCCACACACACTCTCACCGTTCAACACACACTCTCACCGTTCAACACACACTCTCACCGTTCAACACACACTCTCACCGTTCAACACACACTCTCACCGTTCTACACACACTCTCACCGTTCAACACACACTCTCACCGTTCAACACACACTCTCACCGTTCAACACACACTCTCACCGTTCAACACACACTCTCACCGTTCAACACACACTCTCACCGTTCAACACACACTCTCACCGTTCAACACACACTCTCACCGTTCAACACACACTCTCACCGTTCAACACACACTCTCACCGTTCCACACACACTCTCACCGTTCAACACACACTCTCACCGTTCAACACACACTCTCACCGTTCTACACACACTCTCACCGTTCAACACACACTCTCACCGTTCAACACACACTCTCACCGTTCAACACACACTCTCACCGTTCCACACACACTCTCACCGTTCAACACACACTCTCACCGTTCAACACACACTCTCACCGTTCAACACACACTCTCACCGTTCAACACACACTCTCACCGTTCCACACACACTCTCACCGTTCAACACACACTCTCACCGTTCAACACACACTCTCACCGTTCAACACACACTCTCACCGTTCAACACACACTCTCACCGTTCAACACACACTCTCACCGTTCCACACACACTCTCACCGTTCCACACACACTCTCACCGTTCAACACACACTCTCACCGTTCAACACACACTCTCACCGTTCCACACACACTCTCACCGTTCAACACACACTCTCACCGTTCCACACACACTCTCACCGTTCAACACACACTCTCACCGTTCTACACACACTCTCACCGTTCAACACACACTCTCACCGTTCAACACACACTCTCACCGTTCAACACACACTCTCACCGTTCAACACACACTCTCACCGTTCAACACACACTCTCACCGTCAACACACACTCTCACCGTTCCACACACACTCTCACCGTTCAACACACACTCTCACCGTTCAACACACACTCTCACCGTTCAACACACACTCTCACCGTTCAACACACACTCTCACCGTTCAACACACACTCTCACCGTTCCACACACACTCTCACCGTTCAACACACACTCTCACCGTTCAACACACACTCTCACCGTTCAACACACACTCTCACCGTTCCACACACACTCTCACCGTTCCACACACACTCTCACCGTTCAACACACACTCTCACCGTTCCACACACACTCTCACCGTTCAACACACACTCTCACCGTTCAACACACACTCTCACCGTTCCACACACACTCTCACCGTTCCACACACACTCTCACCGTTCCACACACACTCTCACCGTTCAACACACACTCTCACCGTTCAACACACACTCTCACCGTTCCACACACACTCTCACCGTTCAACACACACTCTCACCGTTCCACACACACTCTCACCGTTCAACACACACTCTCACCGTTCAACACACACTCTCACCGTTCAACACACACTCTCACCGTTCAACACACACTCTCACCGTTCAACACACACTCTCACCGTTCAACACACACTCTCACCGTTCCACACACACTCTCACCGTTCAACACACACTCTCACCGTTCAACACCACTCTCACCGTTCAACACACACTCTCACCGTTCAACACACACTTCACCGTTCACACACACACTCTCACCGTTCCACACACACTCTCACCGTTCAACACACACTCTCACCGTTCAACACACACTCTCACCGTTCCACACACACTCTCACCGTTCACACACACACTCTCACCGTTCAACACACACTCTCACCGTTCCACACACACTCTCACCGTTCCACACACACTCTCACCGTTCAACACACACTCTCACCGTTCCACACACTCACACCGTTCAACACACACTCTCACCGTTCAACACACACTCTCACCGTTCTACACACACTCTCACCGTTCAACACACACTCTCACCGTTCCACACACACTCTCACCGTTCAACACACACTCTCACCGTTCAACACACACTCTCACCGTTCTACACACACTCTCACCGTTCAACACACACTCTCACCGTTCCACACACACTCTCACCGTTCAACACACACTCTCACCGTTCAACACCACTCTCACCGTTCAACACACACTCTCACCGTTCTACACACACTCTCACCGTTCAACACACACTCTCACCGTTCCACACACACTCTCACCGTTCAACACACACTCTCACCGTTCAACACACACACTCACCGTTCAACACACACACTCACCGTTCAACACACACTCTCACCGTTCAACACACACTCTCACCGTTCCACACACACTCTCACCGTTCAACACCACTCTCACCGTTCAACACACACTCTCACCGTTCAACACACACTCTCACCGTTCCACACACACTCTCACCGTTCAACACACACTCTCACCGTTCAACACACACTCTCACCGTTCCACACACACTCTCACCGTTCCACACACACTCTCACCGTTCCACACACACTCTCACCGTTCAACACACACTCTCACCGTTCAACACACACTCTCACCGTTCCACACACACTCTCACCGTTCCACACACACTCTCACCGTTCAACACACACTCTCACCGTTCAACACACACTCTCACCGTTCAACACACACTCTCACCGTTCCACACACACTCTCACCGTTCCACACACACTCTCACCGTTCAACACACACTCTCACCGTTCAACACACACTCTCACCGTTCCACACACACTCTCACCGTTCAACACACACTCTCACCGTTCAACACACACTCTCACCGTTCCACACACACTCTCACCGTTCAACACACACTCTCACCGTTCCACACACACTCTCACCGTTCCACACACACTCTCACCGTTCAACACACACTCTCACCGTTCAACACACACTCTCACCGTTCCACACACACTCTCACCGTTCAACACACACTCTCACCGTTCAACACACACTCTCACCGTTCAACACACACTCTCACCGTTCAACACACACTCTCACCGTTCAACACACACTCTCACCGTTCAACACACACTCTCACCGTTCAACACACACACTCTCACCGTTCAACACACACTCTCACCGTTCCACACACACTCTCACCGTTCCACACACACTCTCACCGTTCAACACACACTCTCACCGTTCAACACACACTCTCACCGTTCAACACACACTCTCACCGTTCAACACACACTCTCACCGTTCAACACACACTCTCACCGTTCAACACACACTCTCACCGTTCAACACACACTCTCACCGTTCAACACACACTCTCACCGTTCAACACACACTCTCACCGTTCAACACACACTCTCACCGTTCAACACACACTCTCACCGTTCTACACACACTCTCACCGTTCAACACACACTCTCACCGTTCAACACACACTCTCACCGTTCAACACACACTCTCACCGTTCAACACACACTCTCACCGTTCAACACACACTCTCACCGTTCAACACACACTCTCACCGTTCCACACACACTCTCACCGTTCAACACACACTCTCACCGTTCAACACACACTCTCACCGTTCAACACACACTCTCACCGTTCAACACACACTCTCACCGTTCAACACACACTCTCACCGTTCAACACACACTCTCACCGTTCAACACACACTCTCACCGTTCCACACACACTCTCACCGTTCCAAACACACTCGGGGATGTATCCCCCGGAGAAGATTTGTTTTACTGAGTTTGGAGGCATAATTTATTCTACTTTTAACTTTGATCTTTTATGTGAATAGGTTTTAGAGTAAGTAGAGGTAAAGGTTCTTTCTTTATTTGGTGTTTAACGTCGTTTTCAACCACGAAGGTTATATCGCGACGAGGGAAAGGGGGGAGATGGGATAGGGGAAAGGGGGGAGATGGGATAGAGCCACTTGTTAAGGCAGAAATAAGACAAAAGAAGAGAAGAAACAGAACCGTTAGTCGCCTCTTACGACATGCTGGGTAGCATCGAGTAAATTCTTTCTAGTCCCAACCAATATGGGACTCCCCCTAACCCGCGGGGGGTAGAGGTAAAGGTACACCCATAACCATTTTTATTGGCGCGAGATGCTAGAGATCTTAATCACTCTCGGGACAGCTTTCTGAATGGGGCACTCATCCCCCTCGCTGCCGTTGCCTTCCCCGGTCCTAAATAGGGTCTAAACTCTGTGAAATCCACTCTTAGAGTAGACCGGAGAACAAAACAGAGAAAAACATATGACCCCCCGAGTTTTTCAGACAATACAACAACAACAACAACAACAACAACAACAACAACAACAACAACAACAACAATAACAACAACAACAACAACAACAACAACAACCAAATAAACAAACAAGCCAACGCCTTGAAGACCGTGTGTGGTAAGAAAACAAACGTTTTTCGTGATTTTTTTGTATAGTGCTCTAGACATTTATTTGAGATGATCAGATCATCATAATTGAGGAGATTAACAATGTTGTAAGACAAGACATTTATTGAACTAATGAGAAAAACATTCGGGGTATTATTTAAAAAAGTTCTCATGCAACGTTTCATACACATCTGTCGGGTAGTTTTCTAGGAATCGCTGTATACATACGCACGCACGCACGCACGCACGCACGGACACACACACACACGCACACACACGCACACACACACACACGCATACGCACGCACAAATACACACACACACACACACACACACACACATACACACACACACACAGAGTCAAAACTTAAGTTGATGTAAAAAGGAAGAACCATGGTACCTCAAATGATATATGTATCTTTATTCTGACTAAATACTTACTGCATGTCCCGCCGTCACACACTAGACCCGGCTTACAATTGTCATTTGCACAAGGTGCGCCCTTATCTTTGGTTCCCTCTGCAAGAGAAAGAAACAGTAACACGTTATACTCGTTAAAAGAGAACGAAAACAAGACATGTCCGTGTTGTGTATGTATTACATTTGCAATAGGGATGTTTGTGTTGAAATCAATAAAACTGTTGTAAAGACTATACATGTCCCTATTGTATGGTACACGGAGCGTGATTTTCAAGTATTGTTCTTAGGTCTTAGTCTTCGGTCTTTTACTCATACTTTTGTGATTGGACGCATAGGTCTGACTACTGGCCGGTCGACCGTCTGATTGTGTGAAATCTTCTGACCGAACAATAATTTTGTAGCCAGAACTTTTGAACCTTTTCACATTTTTGCTTCAGGTCCAACTGACTTTGTGTCCAATGAATCGGGGAACAACATACAACTTGTGCGTTTTGTTGCTTTTTTTTTTAAATTTCTAACATTTTGCAATAGAGCCGTGTATGTTAAAGGCACACTTCTGCCTATTGTGAATTTGTGTCAATTCCTTTTAATTGATACGTAAAGTTTTTGTTAGGATTTTGGGGGTACCTTTGTTTGCCGGAAGGCGATCACGAGACCTCTGTAAAAGATAGTTTCAAAAAGTGTGCCAGACAGCCAAGTTGAGTGCCTTTAATGGCAGAGACGGTTTGAATGAAATGACACGGGAATGAATATTTTAGTTGGGGTACAAACATAACTGCAACAATATTTTTGGCAGAGTTTAGTATGGCTAAATAAATAAATAATTATTACATAATTACAAATAAATAAAAATGAGAGAGAGAGAGGGAGAGAGAAAGAGTGAAGGGGCGGGGGGGGGGGGGGAGTGGGGGGGGGGGAGGGGGGGAAGTGGGGGGGGGAGGGGGGGAAGTGGGGGGGGGAAGTGGGGGGGGGGAAGTGGGGGGGGGGGGGTACATGTTTTTAGAGAAATCGATACAATGCCAAACAAAAAGCAACTTCAAAAATAAACAGACTCCCCCATTAAAACACTCACGACGTGACGAGACAGCTTTAATTAGTACAGTTCATTAAAACAGTAAGCTCGTCAACGGTTTGCAAGCTTTTGTGCATGCAGCCGTGTACAGGCGTATACTATTCTCACCACAAACCCCAGTCAGCGTGTTGGATGTGAAGTCAGTGGCACTGCAGACACACTTGTCCTCGGTGCAATCAGCATGGGCGGTGCACTGTGTAGCCAATGTCGCAGCGCAGCTTTCACCAGCCTGAACCTCTGCAAGAAGCACAAGGAAACAAGTGGTCAAGACACCCCCGTTACCCGCGTAGTAGTAAATGAATCACAATTTTGTTTGGCGGTAACGGAGGCTGTGCCTTGTGTTAACACCGTAATGTAAGTGCTGGACGGTCTATTGGCTGAAAGGTGTATGCGGGCATACTGATTGCACAGAGGCAGACAGACAGCCTGGCTAACAGCTAGACACAGAGAGGTCGAAGCAATCGCGAATGTATCCAACAGTCTTACTTATCAGAAAGAAAGACACTGCATGCAACAGATACTTTAGCAACAACCTCCCTGTCCGGGACTGCATCAAAGTATGTTGAGTATATCCAATGTGTAGTCTACAGTCTCTGACTATATGCGCACTGACCTTTTGCAACTAGAACTTGACGAATTCAAACTCTGAAAAAATTATTTGTAAGCCTCGGAATGATGTGCAAAGGCTATGCATTGAATGCTGACTTTATGATGGAAGATAAAACTGAGACAGTGAAAAAAGGCACAATCACACACACACACCCACACACACACACACACACACACATCACACACACATACACAATCACACACACACACACACACACACACACACACACACACAATCACACACACACACAATCACACACACACACACACACACACACACACACCGTGGCACACACACACACAATCACACACACACACACACACACACACACACACGCACACACACAATCACACATACACACACACACACACATACACACACACACACACACACGCACACACACACACACACACACACACACACACACACATACACACACACAAACACAACTGTGAAATGATCGGCGATCAATCGAGCATAACACTGAAGGGATCAGAACTCACATAACCTAAGACAATAAGGTTATCGCACCCAGTTTAAAAGGATCCCAAATTACTCGACCAGATTTTGCATGTATCGTTATTGTAATGTTGGACCTCGTTGGCAAGTACACGACGTGGTGGTGCAACTCGGACGAAGAGGCATTAGCAGCCAGCGTTGCTTCTTGGAGTGCACGGCCCTCCTCGCAGTGAGCAGACAATATGACTTGGGATTTGCGAATTTTTTGAGACATGGCTGGGTGGTTGTTGTGGTTGTTGTTGTTGTTGTTGTTGTTGTTGTTGTTGTTGTTGTTGTTGTTGTTGTTGTTGTTGTTGGTGGTGGTGGTGGTGGTGGTGGTGGTGGATGTGTGTGTGTGCGTGCGTGCGTGCGTGCGTGTGTGTGTGTGCGTGCGTGCGTGTGTGTGTGTATGTGTGTGAGTGTGTGTGTACTTACTGCACAATCCACCATCGCAGGTGAGCGTTGCTGAGTCACAGAACGTGGTCAGCGTGGGGCAAGCGTCCCCTGCTTTAGTGACCTGTGTCTCTGGAAAACAATCAAGAATGATTCATGAATAGTCATTTTTAACACAGTGACAGTTGGTTTAACTTTTTCTGCTTGAGTGTGATACGGGGATGCGTGTAACAGAGGTTATAACTTCGATAAAAACAATTCTCTGATTAGGGACAGGTCCTATCTTTTCAAAGTCAGGATTTTTGGCGCTCTCGAAACGTTTTATTTGCTTTTTCGTTTGACACTAAGTCTTTCGAAAAATGAATTGATTAAGACAGTTTCAGTCAATGCATTCGACGTTAAAGCCCCAGTCTGCCTCAAATGGTTTACAGAACGATTTAAATCTTCTCATGAAAAAAGCAGTTCTAAGCTTATGGAACACACTTGTAATAGCATTTATAGCATTAAATGACACAGTTCGTTTGAATGGCTTTTTAGCTTACGTAAACCACACACCAGTTTTAGCGGTTTATCTAACCCCTGAGCCATAGGGCCGTGTGATCCACTTTCCTTTTTTTCACAATTTAGTCGTCAGTTTGTGATTCCAATGCGACTCGCTGTAGCACGTTATTGTATACCTCTGAATCTAAAATGCAAAAAACGACTGCGAGTCACGCGAACTTATCGGCGGCGGTTGGCTTCAAACAAGCAAGCCCTATGCAGAAAATTCGTCTGCTTGGCCAAACACGACCTTGCATGGTCGACCAGCTTCCGGGCTCCCTTTATTCAAACTTTCAAAACTTCAAATTGTACTGATCTTATCTTAATGAAAAAATAATAATTTTATGATAAAATTTTAAGAATATTTGTGTAGCAAGCTGTCAATCTGTTATTTAGATTTAAAAGTTATGCCTAGCGCCAAAACGAGGCTTTCGATTTGTCTAATAGTAAATCCGTTCTGACTGCACGAAATAAATCATTTGAAAATGTCTCAATCTCAACGGAAAGCAGCCAGGGTGTTCCCGTTCGGTGAGCGTTCAAATGGAAGTATGTTTATTCTGTATGTAGAGGCTTGGGGAGCTCAGTTATAAGAAACGGATGGTTTACGGGCGGCTGAGTTTGCCTTTGTCATAAGGTAATGATACTTGAAAGTGAACAGTGGAGTATGCCATTGCAGAAGGCATACAAGATGCTACAGGTTGTAATAGCAATGGCAGCGCATGATGGCAGGATTGGTTGTAAAACCAGGGACAGGACTGGTTGTAACATCAATGGGGGAGCCCATTCCATAGCAATAGCATGGTTGCTTGTGACATCTTTGAAAGGAAGCTGATTCTCAGTAATAGCAACGTGGTATTTACCTATTGATACAGTAGGGCTTGTAGGATCCCCCTCTACCTCTACTGACCTCATCTACCACACCAAACGCGTGGCTCGTGCCGAGGCACGGTGATCAGAAGCATGAGTCGAATAGTCAGGATGGAAGCTCTCTCAGCTAACACGCGTGACCAGTACTTACTGCATAATTATGTCTGTGGTGCAGCTTGCATCTGTCACACAGGTTATGTTATTTATATGAAGTCTTATATCGCGCGCGTATCTCCAGACTCGGACTCAAGGCGCAGGGATCTATTTATGCCGTGTGAGATGGAATTTTTTACACAATACATCACGCATTCACATCGACCAGCAGATCGCAGCCATTTCGGCGCATATCCTACTTTTCACAGCCTATTATTCCAAGTCACACGGGTATTTTGGTGGACATTTTTATCTATGCCTATACAATTTTGCCAGGAAAGACCCTTTTGTCAATCGTGGGATCTTTAACGTGCACACCCCAATGTAGTGTACACGAAGGGACCTCGGTTTTTCGTCTCATCCGAAAGACTAGCACTTGAACCCACCACCTAGGTTAGGAAAGGGGGGAGAAAATTGCTAACGCCCTGACCCAGGGTCGAACTCGCAACCTCTCGCTTCCGAGCGCAAGTGCGTTACCACTCGGCCACCCAGTCCTGCACAACTTTCTCCTAGATTCACACATGCAAAGGGTTCCAACAGGCGAGCACGCATTTAGCGCGTACATGTGCCTGCGATTTAAAAACCGTTCCAGCCTGTATTACATTTTGTCAATGTTGCCTAATATTATCCGGCACATTATGAACTGATAGGGAAGTGAGTTTCTGTCTGTGTCTTCCTGTCTCACGCGCCCTTTTGTTTGATTAAACAAGTCGGGCGTTACTTGGCCGATTCGCCTCACAACTTTGGCATGTGTATAGTCAATCTATGCGCTAAATTCCAAACGACTTGCTCCTTTAACTTCCGGAGGTATTACAGGCGAAATAAAGAGCATGTGAGCATTTGTTAACCCGTGATTTGTAAAAATGTACTTTTTTTTTACAAATCACGTTTTTGCGCCCGATATTTTTTTGTCATCTCCAAAGTCAAGGGACAAAAACGAAATCCCTTGACTTTTGGGGTAGCGCGATTCTGTTAATTTTAAGATTTTTTTTGTTTTTTTGTTTTTCATTACTAGGATGTCCCATCGTTGGGAAATTCCGGTCGCTTCCTCCCAGTGGAAAGCTAGCAGTGACAGGGTCGTACTACCCCAAAGTCAAGGGATCTATTAGTCCCGTTTCGCCGTTAGCCCATTTCGCACCCATCCCATTTTCACGACATTTCACAGGCCAGGTGTCATTTTACCACAGTGTCATATTCCATTTTGTCGCCATGCCGTTTTGCCGTCATCCCATTTCGCCGCCATCCTATTTCGCGACATTTTGGATTGTGGCAAAAATGGGATTTCGCGTAAAAGGAATGTCTTCCTAGTTGAATAACGCAGTATTAACAGCTATTGTGTTTTCAGACGAGACAAGTATTAAAGACGTCCCCCAGAGCTGGTTGTAACAGTAATGAAATGGTTGTAAAGACTACTTGAAATGAACAAAATGTGTTCCCCTTTCAAGGCCTTCGAACAAGCTGGGTCTTATTAAAATGGAGGTTGGTTTGTTGTCATCTGTGCAGTACTACCTTGCGCGCGCCACCCGTGCTGTCATCCATTGCCACCAGGTAATCTTAACAATCAAACCGTCTATACAGACTAAGTCCTTCCCAAAACAGGTATGATCACTATACCAGATCTGCCCAGGGTTTTACACAGAAAAAAACCATCTCTCGACTTAAACACATTCCAATAATCGTCTAGTGTGGGCAGCCCTGCATGAACGTCTCAAAGGTCTCTCAGCAAACACACGTGACGGATACTTACTGCATATGGAGGTTTCGCCTGTGGTGACGCAAGTTGCAGATGACACACAGGGCTTGTCATCACAACTTTCTCCAGCAACTGCATCGGCAACTTGAATTACAGAAAAAAAAGCAATGGAGAAAACATTAAATGGAATCTACACACACACACACACACACACATACACACACGCACACACTGACACACACACACACACATACACACACTGACACACACTGACACAATCGCGCACACACATACACAAACAAACACACACACACACACACACACACACACACACACATACACACACACACACACACTGACACATACACACACACACACACACACACACACACACACACATATATACACACACACACACACACACACACACACACACACACACACATACACATACACACACACACACACACACACACACACACACACACACACACACACATACACACACATACACACACACCCACACACACACACACACACACACACGCACACACTGACACACACACTGACACAATCGCACACACACTGACACAAACAAACACACACACACACACACACACACACACTGACACATCCGCACTCACACACACAAACACATACACTAAAACACACACACAAACACACACTAATACACACACACAAACACACACACACACACTTACATACACACACACACACACTTACACACACACACTGGCACACACACACATACACACACAAACACACACTGACACACACAAAAACACACAAACACACACACACACATTCACACACACACACACACAAACACACACACACACACACACACGCGCGCACGCACACACACACACACACACACACACACACACACACACACACGAGCACGCACGCACGCACACACTCACACACACACACACACACACACACACACACACACACACACACACACACACACACACAAACATTTATTGTGATGGCATTCCTGCCCCACGTGTACTCTTTATAGCGCGATATATTTATTTACACAGGCATAGCAACAAACAGTTTTATTACCCCTTTTTCACTTAAATTTTGGCGCATGCGCTGTGAAGTTTATTGTCAGATCTACCGGAACTAGGGGGCAAAAGGAAAAATCGACAACGAGGCTTGGTGCAAAGTAAAGTGCGGAGACGACGAGGCAAACTGTTGTGTTTACAACTGCAAGTGCAACAGTGGAATGAAGAAAGAGAAATACGGTGGACAGAATTTGTCATTGTATGGCTTTCCGATGGGTGCAAGTGCGAAGGCGCAACAGCGAAGGACGCGATGGGTGCAAGCAATCCGACGACAGGGGTGTGTCGTGCCATTGAAAAGTCTGCTCGCGTCACTTCGTGTCTGGCAATGGCACGGCTATACACGATGCCAACTCCGTTGACTTCGTACCCACCCTTAATCTTGGATTTGAGAGAACATCAAGAACAAGTGACTCTAGCAGAAGGACAAGGTACTGGTCGGAGACGTGACTTTGTCCGCTGAAGACCGACGACAAGCAAGCGGTTTTGCTCCCACCCCCCAGTGTCAACGCTGAAAATATCATCGGATCTGGAAGAGACTCAGAGCCAAGTAAGCTTTGTTTGTTTTTATCAATTTATGATCTGCTGACTTCAAATTGTCTTCCTACATCAGTGTATAAGAAATTTAAAATGAATCGGCAGCCCAAAACGGATGCATAGGAAGGGTCACGAAACAGATTCAAGATTTTAGAAAACAAACAAACAAGATCTAGACATATGTCGACAAGCCGCGTGCATTCAATCAACCGACTCTTGAATCGAGAAGATTAAGGAGGTTACTTGATACAGATAGTGATGCAGTTTTCAAGACATCGATAAAGCTCATGCTGAATCATTTTTTTTATTCCCAGAAATGTACCATTGAATTGATGCAACAACAAAAATAGCACTAGATTTCTACAATTTTGATTTTGCATAGAACACTCCGAAATAATTTCCGGGGAGCATCTCCCGCACCCCTAAGTTTTTTTCAATTTCAGGAGTTATTTCCCTCATGTATTTTCATGCTTAAATGCTGTGAGTGTGATGCATGTGTAATCTGATAACAAGATCATTGATGCTAATTCTATTGCTAATGTATACATTTGATTTTGTATTTACAGAAGCAGCCATTCCTTTGCCCTCCGCTTCTTTGACTGACAGGCATAATCAGGTAGGAGCGCTCCAGTTCCCATTGCGGCAGTTCTGTCTAATTCGCGGGGTCGCTTCGAAATTTCTTTTGGTCGAATTAAACGGTAATAAAACCGTTATTTCTAATATGCTGACTGTTAGCAAATGATAACAGACATGTCTCACAAACGATATCAGCATTCGCCTAAAAGGCTCATGCTTGATTTCTTTTTTCTCGACATGTCTGTTATCCTGTGCTAACAGTCAGCATATTAGAAATAACTCATATAAAATGCTCGAAAACCAAAGTCGACTGGCATCTTAACCAGGAGAAAGCTGCTCGGTTTTCGGTAACCTACTACCCCGTCATCATGTTAGTGAAACGAGCTGCATTTTCACTCATCAGTTAACACGCTCAACCAATTTGCTTGACCAACATCCGGGGGTCACACTTTTAAAACTTGGGATTCTACTGACTTTGCCTTAACGATAAAACGTTTCACCAGCTGTCAACATCTTTTTGTAGATTTCAAAATGTCCCTCTGGCGCTATAACGAGGCTTATTCCTGACACCTGAAACTTGACGCACAAATAAATTGATTGAAAGTGTTTGACTCTCAATGGGAAGCAGCCAGGGTGTCCACTAGCGGTAAGAGGTCTGTGATCAGAAAGTGATGGTGTACGGGGTGCGGATGGTGCCTTTAACAACGTCAGTGTTAGTGTCAGTTTCGCGCACTCACAAACAACGGGGCAGCTGAATACAGCCAGATCAGTCCCATGGTTGCGCTTGTGCATGTTCGGGCATGCAGAGTTACATCTGAAATGAAAGCGGGGGGTGGGTGGGTGGGGGGGGGGGGGGGTTGGGGTAGCGATACCGAAAATACCTTTTTAACATGATGCAGTTCAACAGCATATGACCCCAAGGCGCCCCAGACGTTTACCCGTGCCTCATTTGAGAAGGCCCTCCCTCCCATACAGTAGGTCCAGCTCTGCCGGTTGTTTGTTTTCTTACCACACACGGTCTTCAAGGTGTTGGCTGTGTAGTCATTTTCGCATGTACACTTGTTCAGGTTGTCTCCTGAATCCGGACATTCGGCATGGAGAATACAGTTATGTGGGGAAGATCCCGAAACGCACGTCTGTGCAACCTTTATCTCTGCAAGAAACAAACAAGTCGCAGAAATCGATATCAAAACATTTAATTCATTTAGTCAATGTGACCAAACATCAAAACTGACCCAAACAAGTCTTTACTGAGAATGATTCCTTGCTGACCGACATTTTGTTTTTACCGATGTTGGTTTTTTGTTTTGTTTGTTAGTTATCAATTTTGTTTTTTGTTTTATTTCGGGGGGGGGGGGGGGGTAACTTATTGTCTCGAGAACCCAAGGGAACATTTAGAGCATCGATCTTAATCTTTGTTTTGTTCTCAGTCAACTCTGAACAATCTATCGACAGAGATGGCGCTGTCATCGATCTTAACCTTTGTTTTGTGCTCAGTCAACTCTGAACAATCTATCGACAGAGATGGCACTCTCATCGATCTTAACCTTTGTTTTGTGCTCAGTCAACTCTGAACAATCTATCGACAGAGATGGCGCTGTCATCGATCTTAATCTTTGTTTTGTTCTCAGTCAACTCTGAACAATCTATCGACAGAGATGGCGCTGTCATCGATCTTAACCTTTGTTTTGTGCTCAGTCAACTCTGAACAATCTATCGACAGAGATGGCGCTGTCATCGATCTTAACCTTTGTTTTGTGCTCAGTCAACTCTGAACAATCTATCGACAGAGATGGCGCTGTCATCGATCTTAACCTTTGTTTTGTGCTCAGTCAACTCTGAACAATCTATCGACAGAGATGGCGCTGTCATCGATCTTAATCTTTGTTTTGTGCTCAGTCAACTCTGAACAATCTATGGACAGAGATGGCGCTGTCATCGATCTTAATCTTTGTTTTGTTCTCAGTCAACTCTGAACAATCTATCGACAGAGATGGCGCTCTCATCGATCTTAATCTTTGTTTTGTTCTCAGTCAACTCTGAACAATCTATCGACAGAGATGGCGCTCTCATCGATCTTAATCTTTGTTTTGTGCTCAGTCAACTCTGAACAATCTATCGACAGAGATGGCGCTGTCATCGATCTTAATCTTTGTTTTGTACTCAGTCATCTCTGAACAATCTATCGACAGAGATGGCGCTGTCTCGGTAGCTTGGACACAGGGGACCCCTTTCTTGCATACACAGGTTAGTTTGGTGGGTTTTGTTTTAAGCATACTATCAATTCAAATTTTTGTAATAATTTTTTTGGGGGGGAGAAGGGGTGGGTATTCAGGAAAATAATAAAGAATCTAATTAAACCATTTTTTAGTCTGTTATTGCAATTTCGAGTTTAAGCAAAAGTTTACGTAACAATTGTTAAGCTTCATCACATAGTCCGGACTGAGTCAAACCATGATATCACCAAAGACCCGCCTCAATTTGTTTAAACCCGGAAATGACGTCCAAAAAAATTACAAAACATTTGGATACCATCTGGAAGAAGTCACATGTTAGGTTTCATGAACAGCTGCTCATAGGTTTCTGGGAATCTCCTCATCTCTCTCTCTCTACACACACATTTTATTGCGTGGTATGTCTTGTGTCTTGAGGTTAGTTATGAACCTCTCAGCAAACACACGTGACGGGAACTTACTGCATGTTCCGCCTTCGCAGGTGGCACCTGTCACACAGGGCAAGTCAGCGCTACAACCTGTTGCTCCTACATTCACCTCTGCAACAACAGAAAAACAGCAATAATTTAAACACATGCTGCGGAAGCTATTCAGAGATTTACACACACACACACACACACACACACAAACACACACTCACACACACACACACACACACTCACACACACGCACGCACACACACACACACACACTCACACACACACATACATACACACACACACTCGCGCGCACGCACACACACACACACACACACACACACACACACACACACACACACACACACACACACACACATACACACACCAGACTGGTACTTACTGCATGTCGAGTCGCATGTGGCAGTTGACACACAAGGCGTGTTCGCGTCACATGCCTCTCCAGCGTTCGCTTCTGCAAACCCACGTGTACCTTTTATAGCGCGATATATTTATTTACACAGGCATAGCAACAAACATAGTTTAAAATGCTCGAAAACCAGAGTCGACTGGCATCTTAACCGGGAGAAAGCTGCTCGGTTTTCGGTAACCTACTACCCCGTCTTCATGTTAGTGAAACGAGCTGCATTTTCACTCATCAGTTAACACGCTCAACCAATTTGCTTGACCAACATCCGGGGGTCACACTTTTAAAACTTGGGATTCTACTGACTTTGCCTTTACGATAAAACGTTTCACCAGCTGTCAACATCTTTTTGTAGATTTCAAAATGTCCCTCTGGCGCTATAACGAGGCTTATTCCTGACACCTGAAACTGGACGCACAAATAAATTGATTGAAAGTGTTTGACTCTCAATGGAAGCAGCCAGGGTGTCCACTAGCGGTAAGAGGTCTGTGATCAGAAAGTGATGGTATACGGGGTGCGGATGGTGCCTTGAACAACGTCAGTGTTAGTGTCAGTTTCGCGCACTCACAAACAACGGGGCAGCTGAATACAGCCAGATCAGTCCCATGGTTGCGCTTGTGCATGTTCGGGCATGCAGAGTTACATCTGAAATGAAAGCGGGGGGCGGGGGGGGGGGGGGGTTGGGGGTTGGGGGAAGCGATACCGAAAATACCTTTTTAACATTATACATTATAATCGAACGCAGAAGAAGAAGAAGAACATTATACAGTTCAACAGCATATGACCCCAAAGCGCCCCAGACGTTTACCCGTGCCTCGTTTGAGAAGGCCCTCCCTCCCATACAGTAGGTCCAGCTCTGCCGGTCGTTTGTTTTCTTACCACACACGGTCTTCAAGGTGTTGGCTGTGTAGTCATTTTCGCATGTACACTTGTTCAGGTTGTCTCCTGAATCCGGACATTCGGCATGGAGAATACAGTTATGTGGGGAAGATCCCGAAACGCACGTCTGTGCAACCTTTATCTCTGCAAGAAACAAACAAGTCGCAGAAATCGATATCAAAACATTTAATTCATTTAGTCAATTTGACCAAACATCAAAACTGAACAATACAAGTCTTTACTGAGAATGGTTCCTTGCTGACCGACATTTTGTTTTTACCGATGTTTGTTTTTTGTTTGTTTGTTAGTTATCAATTTTGTTTTTTGTTTTATTTCGGGGGGGGGGGGGGGGTAACTTATTGTCTCGAGAACCCAAGGGAACATTTAGAGCATCGATCTTAACCTTTGCTTTATTCTCAGTCAACTCTGAACAATCTATCGACAGAGATGGCGCTGTCATCGATCTTAATCTTTGTTTTGTGCTCAGTCAACTCTGAACAATCTATCGACAGAGATGGCACTCTCATCGATCTTAACCTTTGTTTTATTCTCAGTCAACTCTGAACAATCTATCGACAGAGATGGCGCTGTCATCGATCTTAATCTTTGTTTTGTGCTCAGTCAACTCTGAACAATCTATCGACAGAGATGGCGCTCTCATCGATCTTAATCTTTGTTTTGTTCTCAGTCAACTCTGAACAATCTATCGACAGAGATGGCGCTGTCATCGATCTTAACCTTTGTTTTGTGCTCAGTCAACTCTGAACAATCTATCGACAGAGATGGCGCTGTCATCGATCTTAACCTTTGTTTTGTGCTCAGTCAACTCTGAACAATCTATCGACAGAGATGGCGCTGTCATCGATCTTAACCTTTGTTTTGTGCTCAGTCAACTCTGAACAATCTATCGACAGAGATGGCGCTGTCATCGATCTTAATCTTTGTTTTGTGCTCAGTCAACTCTGAACAATCTATCGACAGAGATGGCGCTGTCATCGATCTTAATCTTTGTTTTGTTCTCAGTCAACTCTGAACAATCTATCGACAGAGATGGCGCTGTCATCGATCTTAACCTTTGTTTTGTGCTCAGTCAACTCTGAACAATCTATCGACAGAGATGGCGCTCTCATCGATCTTAACCTTTGTTTTGTGCTCAGTCAACTCTGAACAATCTATCGACAGAGATGGCGCTGTCATCGATCTTAACCTTTGTTTTGTGCTCAGTCAACTCTGAACAATCTATCGACAGAGATGGCGCTGTCATCGATCTTAACCTTTGTTTTGTGCTCAGTCAACTCTGAACAATCTATCGACAGAGATGGCGCTGTCATCGATCTTAACCTTTGTTTTGTGCTCAGTCAACTCTGAACAATCTATCGACAGAGATGGCGCTGTCATCGATCTTAATCTTTGTTTTGTGCTCAGTCAACTCTGAACAATCTATCGACAGAGATGGCGCTGTCATCGATCTTAATCTTTGTTTTGTTCTCAGTCAACTCTGAACAATCTATCGACAGAGATGGCGCTGTCATCGATCTTAATCTTTGTTTTGTGCTCAGTCAACTCTGAACAATCTATCGACAGAGATGGCGCTGTCATCGATCTTAACCTTTGTTTTGTGCTCAGTCAACTCTGAACAATCTATCGACAGAGATGGCGCTGTCATCGATCTTAATCTTTGTTTTGTGCTCAGTCAACTCTGAACAATCTATCGACAGAGATGGCGCTGTCATCGATCTTAATCTTTGTTTTGTGCTCAGTCAACTCTGAACAATCTATCGACAGAGATGGCGCTGTCATCGATCTTAACCTTTGTTTTGTGCTCAGTCAACTCTGAACAATCTATCGACAGAGATGGCGCTCTCATCGATCTTAATCTTTGTTTTGTTCTCAGTCAACTCTGAACAATCTATCGACAGAGATGGCGCTGTCTCGGTAGCATGGACACCGGGGACCCTTTTCTTGCATACACAGGTTAGTTTGGTGGGTTTTGTTTTAAGCATACTATCAATTCAAATTTTGTAATAATTTTTTTTGGGGGGAGAAGGGGTGGGTATTCAGGAAAATAATAAAGAATCTAATTAAACCATTTTTTAGTCTGTTATTGCAATTTCGAGTTTAAGCAAAAGTTTACGTAACAATTGTTAAGCTTCATCACATAGTCCGGACTGAGTCAAACCATGATATCACCAAAGACCCGCCTCAATTTGTTTAAACCCGGAAATGACGTCCAAAAAAATTACAAAACATTTGGATACCATCTGGAAGAAGTCACATGTTAGGTTTCATGAACAGCTGCTCATAGGTTTCTGGGAATCTCCCCATCTCTCTCTCTCTACACACACATTTTATTGCGTGGTATGTCTTGTGTCTTGAGGTTAGTTATGAACCTCTCAGCAAACACACGTGACGGGAACTTACTGCATGTTCCGCCTTCGCAGGTGGCACCTGTCACACAGGGCAAGTCAGCGCTACAACCTGTTGCTCCTACATTCACCTCTGCAACAACAGAAAAACAGCAATAATTTAAACACATGCTGCGGAAGCTATTCAGAGATTTACACACACACACACACAAACACACACTCACACACACACACACACACACACACACACACACACACACACACACACACACGCACGCACACACACACACGCACACACACATACACATACACACACACACGCGCGCACGCACACACACGCACACACAGACACACATACACACACACACACACACACACACACACACACACACACACACACACACACACATACACACACCAGACTGGTACTTACTGCATGTCGAGTCGCATGTGGCAGTTGACACACAAGGCGTGTTCGCGTCACATGCCTCTCCAGCGTTCGCTTCTGCAAACCCACGTGTACCTTTTATAGCGCGATATATTTATTTACACAGGCATAGCAACATAGTTTAAAATGCTCGAAAACCAGAGTCGACTGGCATCTTAACCGGGAGAAAGCTGCTCGGTTTTCGGTAACCTACTACCCCGTCTTCATGTTAGTGAAACGAGCTGCATTTTCACTCATCAGTTAACACGCTCAACCAATTTGCTTGACCAACATCCGGGGGTCACACTTTTAAAACTTGGGATTCTACTGACTTTGCCTTAACGATAAAACGTTTCACCAGCTGTCAACATCTTTTTGTAGATTTCAAAATGTGCCTCTGGCGCTATAACGAGGCTTATTCCTGACACCTGAAACTGGACGCACAAATAAATTGATTGAAAGTGTTTGACTCTCAATGGGAAGCAGCCAGGGTGTCCACTAGCGGTAAGAGGTCTGTGATCAGAAAGTGATGGTATACGGGGTGCGGATGGTGCCTTTAACAACGTCAGTGTTAGTGTCAGTTTCGCGCACTCACAAACAACGGGGCAGCTGAATACAGCCAGATCAGTCCCATGGTTGCGCTTGTGCATGTTCGGGCATGCAGAGTTACATCTGAAATGAAAGCGGGGGGCGGGGGGGGGGGGTGGGGGTTGGGGGAAGCGATACCGAAAATACCTTGATACATTATAATCGAACGCAGAAGAAGAAGAAGAACATTATACAGTTCAACAGCATATGACCCCAAAGAGCCCCAGACGTTTACCCGTGCCTCGTTTGAGAAGGCCCTCCCTCCCATACAGTAGGTCCAGCTCTGCCGGTCGTTTGTTTTCTTACCACACACGGTCTTCAAGGTGTTGGCTGTGTAGTCATTTTCGCATGTACACTTGTTCAGGTTGTCTCCTGAATCCGGACATTCGGCATGGAGAATACAGTTATGTGGGGAAGATCCCGAAACGCACGTCTGTGCAACCTTTATCTCTGCAAGAAACAAACAAGTCGCAGAAATCGATATCAAAACATTTAATTCATTTAGTCAATGTGACCAAACATCAAAACTGACCCAAACAAGTCTTTACTGAGAATGATTCCTTGCTGACCGACATTTTGTTTTTACCGATGTTGGTTTTTTGTTTTGTTTGTTAGTTATCAATTTTGTTTTTTGTTTTATTTCGGGGGGGGGGGGGGGTAACTTATTGTCTCGAGAACCCAAGGGAACATTTAGAGCATCGATCTTAATCTTTGTTTTGTTCTCAGTCAACTCTGAACAATCTATCGACATAGTTTAGTTTGGTGGGTTTTGTTTTAAGCATACTATCATCAATTCAACTTTTTTTAATAATTTTTTTTGGGGGGGAGAAGGGGTGGGTATTCAGGAAAATAATAAAGAATCTAATTAATTTTCCTGTTTCGCATAGGCCACACTTACGTGAGCCAATAATAAAGAATCTAATTAAACCATTTTTGGCTCACGTAAGTGTAGCCTATAGTATGCGATGCTAACTTTTGTCTGTCTGTGCGTGCGTGTGTGATAGAAACTTTAACATTTCCGAGTCTATGGATAAAGCTCGCATAAGAAGATTACGTCACGGTCAAAAGTGTTTGACGTCAATTAAGGCATCATGACGTCATGCCTCCCTGTAGTCTTTCTCTCTCGCGGGGTGTGTGTGTGTGTGTGCTAATTTTGTGCACATGTGTTATTGTTACTGTTTGTGTATGTGTGTATGTGTGTGTGTGTGTGCGTGTGTGTGTGTGTGTGTGTTTGTGTGTGTGTGTGCGCGCGTGCATGAGTCTGTACTCGTGTGTGTGTGTGTGTGTGTGTGTGTGTGTGTGCGTGCGTGCGTGCGTGTGTGTGTGTGTGTGTGTGTGTGTGTGTGTGTGTGTGTGTGTGTGTGTGTGTGTGTGTAAGAAAAAGAGACTGAGAGAGAGTGTGTATGTGAGTGTGTGTGTGTGTGTCTGTGTGTGTGTGTGTGTGTGTTAGTGTGTGTGTGTGTGTGTGTGTGCATGAGTTTGTGTGTATGTTTGTGTGTGTATGTGTGTTTGTTTGTAAAGGTGTGTGTGTCCGTCTGTCTATGTGCGTATGAGTGTGTGTTTTGTATGTATGAGATCTGTGTGAGTCACTGTGTGTGTGTGTGTGTGTGTGTGTGTGTGTGTGTGTGTGTGTGTGTGTGTGCATGCATGCGCGTGTGTGGGTGTGTGTATGGATGTGTCTGTTTGTACGAAAGACTGACTGAACACCGAAATACTAATTTTACCGGGTTATTATCCAAGCAACAGCTTCAAAGTATTGAAGCAATGATCAACATTTCGTCGGCACGTATGTAGATAAAGTGTGTATCCAAAGAAAACGGGTGGTGGTGGGTTTTGGTGACAGGTTTGTGTTGTGTGTGGTATGTAGACCAGGTCAGGGGTCAAGGTTGGGTCAGATCGCGTGAAGCATTGTGGTATAGATTCACTTCTCAGTTCTAACCGAGCTGCATTCGCCGATTCGGGGAAGACGATTTCACATTGTTCGGTTTCGTAGCGGCTCCAGAAAAAAATAGATAAAGAAGATACCAAAGGAGATTTCCTACAGGTCGATCTGCACAGCGTGTTTTCAGTGTCTGCGCGAGGAAGCGCTGTCGAAAGGGCAGTGTCGATCTCAGTGGCAGTCGTGTCCCCGTAAGTAGGCTACAGATAGACAGATCTAGATCTAGCGTCTCCCACTCTTGCACTGTGTCTATGTTTACTGTATGTGTATGTGTGACGGAGTGATTGAGTTTGTGTTACTCGGTTTGTCGATTTCTTACGGGGGCCTTGAAGGCTTCGCCTCTTGTTTAGTCTGTTATTGCAATTTCGAGTTTAAGCAAAAGTTTACGTAACAGTTGCTTCATCACATAGTCCGGACTGAGTCAAACAATGATGTCGCCAAAGACCCGCCTCAATTTGTTTAAACCCGGAAATGACGTCCCAAAAAATTACAAAACATTTGGATACCATCTGGAAGAAGTCACATGTTAGGTTTCATGAACAGCTGCTCATAGGTTTCTGGGAATCTCCCCATCTCTCTCTCTCTCTACACACACATTTTATTGCGTGGTATGTCTTGCGTCTTGAGGTTAGTTATGAACCTCTCAGCAAACACACGTGACGGGAACTTACTGCATGTTCCGCCTTCGCAGGTGGCACCTGTCACACAGGGCAAGTCAGCGCTACAACCTGTTGCTCCTACATTCACCTCTGCAACAACAGAACAAGTCGCGTAAGGCGAAAATACAACATTTAGTCAAGTAGCTGTCGAACTCACAGAATGAAACGGAACGCAATGCAATTTTTCAGCAAGACCGTATACTCGTAGCATCGTCAGTCCACCGCTCATGGCAAAGGCAGTGAAATTGACAAGAAGAGCGGGGTAGTAGTTGCGCTGAGAAGGATAGCACGCTTTTCTGTACCTTTCTTCGTTTTAACTTTCTGAGCGTGTTTTTAATCCAAACATATCATATCTATATGTTTTTGGAATTAGGAACCGACAAGGAATAAGATGAAAGTGTTTTTAAATTGATTTCGAAAATTTAATTTTGATAATAATTTTTATAGTTTTAATTTTCAGAGCTTGTTTTTAATCCAAATATAACATATGTATATGTTTTTGGAATCAGAAAATGATGAAGAAAATGAAGAGCGTACATTTGAAACGTTTTATAAAAATTTTTTTTTATTTACAATTTTCAGATTTTTAATGACCAAAGTCATTAATTAATTTTTAAGCCACCAAGCTGAAATGCAATACCGAAGTCCGGGCTTTGTCGAAGATTACTTGACCAACATTTCAACCAATTTGGTTGAAAAATGAGAGCGTGACAGTGCCGCCTCAACTTTCAGGAAAAGCCGGATATGACGTCATCAAAGACATTTATCAAAAAAAAGAAAAAACCGTCCGGGGATATCAATCCCAGCAACTCTCATGTCAAATTTCATAAAGATCGGTCCAGTAGTTTGGTCTGAATCGCTCTACACGCACGCACACACGCACGCACACACACACACACACACACACACACACACACACACACACACACACACACACACACACACACACACACACACACACACACATACACCACGACCCTCGTTTTGATTCTCCCCAAAACTTGACTAAATGTAAAAACAGCAATAATTTAAACACATGCTGCGGAAGCTATTCAGAGATTTACACACACACACACACACACACACACACACACACACACACACACACACAAACACACACTCACACACGCACACACACACACACACACACGCACGCGCACACACACACACACACACACACTCTCTCACACACACTCTCTCTCACACACACACACACACGCACGCACACACACACACACACACACACACACACACACAAATACACACACACACTCGCGCACGCACACACACACACACACAAACACACACACACACACACACACACACACACACACACACACACACACACACACACACATACACACACCAGACTGGTACTTACTGCATGTCGTGTCGCATGTGGCAGTTGACACACAAGGCGTGTTCGCGTCACATTCCACTCCTGCGTTCGCTTCTGCAAAAAACCACAAGAACCCAGAAACAAAACAGCTTGAACAATGGAAGCTACTACGAAAGTAAAACACAAGCATACAAACTCGCGAGCACGCACTAACATATGGTAATCCGTTTGTAAAGATATTAAGTATTGTTTTGTGTGATCCAAATAATGCATTATTCAATTAAGCTAAATAAGGCAGTATTCATTCTTATATGCACCGAGTTTACACAGAGTAAGCTCTGCAAGTTAATTGGTTTGAACGCAAGTCATTAATAATGTATACAATCAGAAATTCGCCGGCTGCGAGCCAGTGTTCTCGTCGGCTGCGAACCAGTGTTTATCAAAAAAACAATTCTCAAGTAGATTGACTCAGTTTAGATGGGTTTAGGTGGGGTTTGACCTCTTGCACATTTGTTTGGAGTGTTCGCAAAGGACGAGGAATGGGGTAATCTACTCAAAGTGGACAAATAGGCATATAGAATACAACTGCAGACAGTTGAGATAATTAGAGTACACCAAACCAGATTGTCTCTGTTTAGATAGCCACAAAGTAGCAGCGGTTATCATCAAAACCGCATCATATTCATGCCGCACTGCTAAACAACAGGCGGACGGAGGTGTTGCAAACAATGGGCAATTTAAAAATCCAGAGCAAGCGAATCCAAGTGCTGGCATAGTAAATTAACGTTTCATCGCGCACAATAAAGACCTAAAGATAGATTTGCAAATCCATTTATTCTTTTATGAAGATATAGTTCATTAAATTGTGACAATGTTGAACCAAGCTGTGTGTCTACATTTGTATACAGAAATCGGCATGTGACCATTGAAATACTGAGTCTATTCCCTACAAATATAAAAAAATACACGCCCCTTCGATCAGG
Organism: Littorina saxatilis; assembly: GCF_037325665.1. Lineage (NCBI taxonomy): Eukaryota > Metazoa > Mollusca > Gastropoda > Littorinimorpha > Littorinidae > Littorina > Littorina saxatilis. The sequence goes on along the minus strand of NC_090259.1, from coordinate 2,323,799 downwards.
AAGGACGAAGCCAGGGTAGCCGATGTAAAGTTCATATAGTAATTCAACGTAGTAGGATATCCTTATTTGGCAAATGCCGAGGGCAACACTCCTCTCGAATACCGTGCATTTCGTGCGTTTAAAAAAATCGTGGACAGCGCTCCAATACCCAGTGTCAAACTGTTGCTGTGATTGTGTGGGTTTGACATGCATTTGATTGGTCGATATTTATAGTCAAAGCGCATGCTCTCTGCACATGGAAATCAAAACTTTGGGTTAGGGTTAGGGTCTTTATCTCACTGTTTAATACAAGTTAGGTTAATAACTGCGTCCCCTTCACTTCGTATACGTTTGGAAAGCAATATCAAGTAGCGATAATTTCAAGCGTGACCGACATTATGTTGTTGTCTGGCCGGAAATGCATTGAGCAATCGCCGTAAGGCGCTGTCGTCATTGCATGAAAGGCTTTCCCTACCCAGAATCCTCGATTCTCGATGACATACATATGATTTTGTTCGGGAGGACGACGATATATGGACAGTTTATTATATACAGGGAAGCAAGCGGTTAAAAACGGGCGTCAATAGAGCCAAACGGTGATGTGAACTAAGTATTCGTTCACTTGTGTTTGTGCTGAATGTCTATCAAAGCACACTTTCTTCTTTATAAATTACAGAATTAATTGTGAATAAGCAACAAAAACGTGTTAAATGTTTGATGGCATCATACAAAACAAAATGCCATAAATTTATTGGGAGAAAATAGTGTGCACCGTACAATAACAGTTTTACACATCAGCAAATAGGAAAAAGTAACAGTTGGTAGTGTGAACAATAAAACGCCTATCAAATTTTCATATAATTGGGAAAGGATAAAACAGCGTTAATGTGTGCCCTTTTATGAGATTTCAGTCAATGTGGATAGTCTGAGAATTCAGTCAATGTGACAAAATGATTTTGTCACGCTTCAATTAAGATGCATGCTAGTTAAAATGTACAAAAACAATATGTAACACCAATTATATAATTGGGAAAGAAATCTTGTTGCAGTTCGCCGACAGCTCGAATCACCCACAATGAAATGTTTGTACGATCGACTGCACTTAAATTAGCGGCTACATTGACATAAGTGAAGTACATAAATGTGCAACAAAATGTGCCCATAGAACAATATTTTTACACATCACCATACATGTCTTGAGCTGTCTTGAGACAGGAAAAAAACAACCAGCGTTAAATGGAACAAAATGTTTACATTTTGGCAAACATGTCAATAAAAAGTAGTTAAAATGTGAAGTTGGTTCTGCGAACAACAAAATGTTTACATATGCATTGTGCACAGAGAAGCAAAATGTTTACAGATCACCATGCATATGTATAGAGAAAAACACTCTCACACAACGCTAAATGTGCAAATGAACTGTGTGCACATCGTCATGCTTACAATTGGGAGCTGGAGAAAAAGACAGCACTAATGATCGCAATGAAGAACACTATCATAGTTGCACATCAGTACACCCGTACTTGCAAAAAGTACAGCAAAAGTACAGTTTGTTCACACACACACACACACACACACACACACACACACACACACACACACACACACACACACACACACACACACACACACACACACACACAGTAGCAAACTCAAAGGGATTGAGAAAATGCAATCATGTGCAAAATGAACAAAATATCAATGTATATGTAAGAACTAAAACCACACACAACACACTGAACTAAAGTTGCAAAGGTGTGTACAAAGAGAATAAAAACAAATATTTACACATCACCAACTTAGGTTTGAAATGATCTGAATGCAAACATAGTTGCACATCCAGTCACTCTGTGAGGCAAGTACCCTGACTTTGACAACAAAAGCTATCTTTCCAGACCATCATCAACCAATTTTCAGATGCAGAACACATGTAATGAGCGCTTTTGCTGCTAGCCCTGCTTACCTCTCCTGGCGCGAGCGCTAGAGGACACGGGGGAAAAATCGCTTCTTTGCGATGTGTAAATCGGTACTTTTCTATTTTATTCTGTACCGGCACGGTTGGTCTAGTGGTAAGGCGTCCGCCCCGTGCTCGGGAGGTCGTGGGTTCGAACCCCGGCCGGGTCATACCTAAGACTTTAAAATTGGCAATCTAGTAGCTGCTGCGCCTGTCTGGCATTATGGGGTTAGTGCTAGGACTGGTTGGTCCGGTGTCAGAATAATGTGACTGGGTGAGACATGAAGCCTGTGCTGCGACTTCTGTCTTGTGTGTGGCGTACGTTAAATGTCAAAGCAGCACCGCCCTGATTTGGCCCTTCGTGGTCGGCTGGGCGTTAAGCAAACACACAAACCAAAATTTTATTCTGTAGCTTAGGTAACTGCGCATAGTCTTCATTGTTTTTGTTAAATGTGTGGTGTCGAGGTATGTCCGAATCATATGCTACCCATCTTTTACACATGGCGCAGTTACCTAAGCTGCAGAAATTAAATAGAAAAGTACCAATTTACACATCGCAAAGAATCAATTTTCAACCCGTGTCCTCTAGCGCTCGCGCCAGGTAGGTAAGACGCTTCTCTCCCTTGGGCCCAGGCAGGTGACCAATGCTAGCAGCAAAACCGCTCATTGTAAAAAGCACATCAATAGTTTGTTCACACACTGTAGCAGCTAAATTGGGTGTGGGTTGTGGATCATTGTGTTACACATCAGCAAATAGGAATGAAAAAGTAACCCATACAGTGGGTTCTGTCATTAAATGGTGCCCTTTTATGAGATTTCAGTCAATGTGGACAGTCTGAGAATTCAGTCAATGTGACAAAATGATTTTGTCACGCTTCAATTAAGAAGCATGCTAGTTAAAATGTGTAAAAACAATATGTAACACCAATTATAGAATTGGGAAAGAAATCTTGTCGCAGTTCGCGTCACCCACAATGAAGAGTGGACAAAGTTGTCGATACCTGATCACTAACTGCAGCGGAACAGAGTGGACGTCCCCCGATCTGTCGCCTTGTCTGCGGAAGCGAATGACGTCTTCCTATGTGAAGAAAATGAGAAAAAAGAATATATAGATTGTAGACAGGTGTATGGGTAAAATTGAACTTGAGCTTGTTAAATTCATAGCTCATAATTCAGGGGCATTTAAGTCTCCAAATTTGCAGAACGTGCACTTGCAATCACCCAAATAAATTAAAAATGCTGAAATTTGTAGAATCTGCATTTGCTATCAATTCATTGGGATTTACCTGTCAAGTGTGGACAAAGCTGTTGATGTCTGGTCGATGCCTGAAAACCAACAGCAGCGGAAGAGAGTGGACATCCCCCTATCTGTCGCTTTGTCTGCGGAAGAGAATGACGTCTTCCTATGTGAAGAAAATGAGGAAAAAGAAAATGAGGAAAAAGAATATATAGATTGTACACAGGTGTTTGGATAAATTTTAACTTTAGCGTGTTAAATTCATAGCTCATAATCTCATAATTCAGTGGCATTTAAGTCTGTAAATTTGTAGAACGTGCACTTGCAATCACCCAAATAAATTAAAAATGCTGACATTTTTAGAACCTGCATTTGCTATGACCCAAATTACTGAAAAATACTGAAGTTTGGAGCACAATCATCTGTCAATTAATTGGGATTTACCTGTCAAGGGTGGACAAAGTTGTCGATGCCTGATCACTAACTGCAGCGGAAGAGAGTGGACATCCCCCTATCTGTCGCCTTGTCTGCGGAAGAGAATGACGTCTTCCTATGTGAAGAAAATGGGTAAAAAGAAAATGAGGAAAAAGAATAGATAGATTGTACACAGGTGTATGTGTAAATTTGAACTTTAGCGTGTTAAATTCATAGTGGACATCCTCCGATCTGTTGCCTTGTCTGCGGAAGCGAATGACGTCTTCCTATGTGAAGAAAATGAGGAAAAAGAATATATAGGTCCAATTCATTCTTCTTACTCGGCGTGACGTTATCAAATGGATCGGCTAGCTTTAGCCCTAAGGGGCACAACTCCGCTCATACTCTCTTCGCGCCGCCATATTGGATGCCGTCTTTGTTAGTTTTCTTCATTGCACTCTTGTTCTTTTTGCGTATTTCACTGTGTATGCAGACAAAATGAAGAAAACTGTGCATGCATGAGTCCAAAGGGGATCTCAGCACAACATAACAAGTCGCGTAAGGCGAAAATACAATATTTAGTCAAGTAGCTGTCGAACTCACAGAATGAAACTGAACGCAGCAAGACCGTATACTCGTAGCATCGTCACTCCACCGCCCGTGGCAAAGGCAGTGCCCGTGGAATTGACAAGAAGAGCGGGGTATTCGTTGCGCTAAGAAGGATAGCACGCTTTTCTGTACCTCTCTTCGTTTTAACTTTCTGAGCGTGTTTTTAATCCAAACATATCATATCTATATATTTTTGGAATCAGGAACCGACAAGGAATACGATGAAAGTGTTTTTAAATTGATTTCGAAAAAAAAAATTTGATAATAATTTTTATATATTTAATTTTCAGAGCTTGTTTTTAATCCAAATATAACATATTGATATGTTTTTGGAATCAGCAAATGATGGAGAATAAGATAAACGTAAATTTGGATCGTTTTATAAATTTTTAATTTTTTTTACAATTTTCAGATTTTTAATGACCAAAGTCATTAATTAATTTTTAAGCCACCAAGCTGAAATGCAATACCGAACCCCGGGCTTCGTCGAAGAGTACTTGACCAAAATTTCAACCAATTTGGTTGAAAAATGAGGGCGTGACAGTGCCGCCTCAACTTTCACGAAAAGCCGGATATGACGTCATCAAAGACATTTATCAAAAAAATGAAAAAAACGTTCGGGGATTTCATACCCAGGAACTCTCATGTCAAATTTCATAAAGATCGGTCCAGTAGTTTAGTCTGAATCGCTCTACACACACACACACACAGACACACACACAGACACACACACGCACACACGCACATACACCACGACCCTCGTTTCGATTCCCCCTCGATGTTAAAATATTTAGTCAAAACTTGACTAAATATAAAAAGTAAAGCAAGAATACATTATTATATTCATTTATTTATTCTTTATCTCAAATTACCATGCAGACAGTGCACCAACATTCACAAGATAAAGCTCTCAAGACAGGCAAATGAGGTACAATGCAGCTCAGGTAACTACTGCAAAGTATAATTTTCAAAGCATCCTATCACAGTGTTCACTCTAAAGGCACAACCGATGGACAATTGTTGATTAGCGCACTGCACACAGCAAAAAATAACCAGTTATAATCGTCTTCTCCGCTCAGTAACTTCCTTCCAGTTGTCACCCTGATGGTAAACAACTTTAGGGATCCTAAAGTGTGCCTGCTGACTGCAGTTTTTGGCCACACAACGTGTCATTTTCACTTTTGTCGAGTCGCCACCCAACGCTCAAGCACTGTCAGAGATCGTGCAAGGCATCCAACATGGCGGCGGATGACCAATTCCAGAGAGTTACGACCCGTGATTCTCATACCGCGCGCGCCGAGTAGAAATGCTGTTGTTAACTTGAGTTTCTGCAATGGGCCTATAGATTGTACACAGGTGTATGGGTAAAATTGAACTTGAGCGTGTTAAATTCATAGCTCATAATTCAGAGGCTTTTAAGTCTCCAAATTTGTTGAACGTGCACTTGCAATCACCCAAATAAATTAAAAATGCTGAAATTCGTAGAACCTGCATTTGCTATCAACTCATTGGGATTTACCTGTCAAGTGTGGACAAAGTTGTCGATGCCAGGTCGATGCCTGAACACTAACAGCAGCGGAAGAGAGTGGACATCTCCCTATCTGTCGCCTTGTCTGCGGAAGAGAATGACGTGTTCCTATGTGAAGAAAATGAGGAAAAAGAATATATAGATTGTACACAGGTGTATGGGTAAATTTGAACTTTAGCGTGTTAAATTCATAGTGGACATCCCCCGATCTGTCGCCTTGTCTGCGGAAGCGAATGACGTCTTCCTATGTGAAGAAAATGAGGAAAAAGAAAAGGAGGAAAAAGAATATATAGATTGTACACAGGTATATGGGTAAATTTGAACTTTAGCGTGTTAAATTCATAGTGGACATCCTCCGATCTGTCGCCTTGTCTGCAGAAGCGAATGACGTCTTCCTATGTGAAGAAAATGAGGAAAAAGAATATATAGATTGTACACGGGTGTATGGGTAAAATTGAATTTGAGCGTGTTAAATTCATGGTTTCGGAACATTAAGAAGGAGACTGACTTACCTGTCGCGCTTGTCGATGCCTGAACAAATACATTTGCCGAGTCGATCTTGTCGATGCGTTTCGGTGCGGGCGGAAGTGATGTCCCGATAAGCTTATTCGGTCTGAGCCAATGGGAGACCTGGTTCGTTTAACAGCCAATGGGGAGGCCTTCCGGTCGCGTCGTCTGTTATAAAATGTCGCACCAGAATGCCAGAAAAAGCCATTTGGCTTCGGAATCGGCTAATCTAACCGGGCGCATCGTGTGCGCCGCAAAATGTTTCTAGATACCCCAGAGATCGGTGCCCAAATCGGCCGGGTTTGGGAGGAGATAGCGATGCAAGGCCCCAAAACGGTCGCGTATTATAATATAGATTTGCTCTACTTAGGCTAAAGGCAAACGTAACAGAGTGCACATCCCAAGCACAAAATGAAACGCCTTCCTTTGGAGGATGAGGTTTCCCTCTATGTATGTGTGTACGGTGTGCGTGTCTGCCAGTTTAAAGCATTTTTCATAAAACTACCGGACGGATTTTACCTCAAAATTCAGTAGGGCTTGTAGGATCACCCAATATCCCTACTGACTTCATCTAGCACAGCATAAACGTGTCATGTGCCAGTGATCAGAAACATGCCATTTTCATTCCGTTTTATATCTTGTGTCTTGAAATTAGTCATGAACTCCTCTCAGCAAACACACGTGACGGGTACTTACTGCACGTCTGTGTGTGTGTGTGTGTGTGTGTGTGTGTGTGTGTGTGTGTGTGTGTGTGTGTGTGTGTGTGTGTGTGTGTGTGTGTGTTTGTGTGTGTGTGTGTGTTTGTGAATGTGTTCTTTTAATTCCCCAACACCTTTTGGGACGCTGATAATGCAAATAATTATCATGAAACCATTTTCAAACTTACGGTCGAGCTGGTCGTATTCGTAATAGCCAGGGTAGTATTTTACCTCTTAGATAAAGTAAGGCTTAGATGGTCCTCCTGGGGCCTCTTCTGACCACAACACGTGACACGTGCCCCTGATCAGAAACACGCCATTTTATTGCGTGGTATGTCTTGTGTCTTGAGGTTAGTTATGAACCTCTCAGCAAACACACGTGACGGGAACTTGTTTGCGATACCGAAAATACCTTTTTAACATGATACAGTTCTACAGCATATGACCCCAAGGCGCCCCAGACGTTTACCCGTGCCTCATTTGAGAAGGCCCTCCCTCCCATGTAGGTCCAGCTCTGCCGGTTGTTTGTTTTCTTACCACACACGGTCTCCAAGGTGTTGGCTGTGTAGTCATTGTCGCATGTACACTTGTTCAGGTTGTCTCCTGATGTCGGACATTCGGCATGGAGAATACAGTTATGTGGGGAAGATCCCGAAACGCACGTCTGTGCAACCTTTATCTCTGCAAGAAACAAACAAGTCGCAGAAATCGATATCAAAACATTTAATTCATTTAGTCAATTTGACCAAACATCAAAACTGAACAATACAAGTCTTTACTGAGAATGGTTCCTTGCTGACCGACATTTTGTTTTTACCGATGTTAGTTTTTTGTTTTGTTTGTTAGTTATCAATTTTGTTTTTAGTTTTATATCGGGGGGGGGGGGGTAACTTTATGTCTCGAGAACCCAAGGGAACATTTAGAGCATCGATCTTAATCTTTGTTTTGTTCTCAGTCAACTCTGTACAATCTACAGACAGGTATGGCGCCGTCTCGGTATTATGTACACAGGGGACCTTTCTTGTATAAAAAGGTTAGTTTGATGGGTTTATTTTAAGCTTATTATCAATTCAAACATTTGTTTTAGAGGGGAGGGGGGTGGGGGTATATTCAGAAAATACTACAGAATCTAGTTGAACCATTTTTGCGTCTGTTATAGCAATTTCAAGTTCAAGGAAAAGTTAATGTGACAATTGTTAAGATTCATCACATAGTCCGGACTGAGTCAAACAATGAAATTGCCAAAGATCCGCCTCAATGTTTCTCAACCCGGAAATAACGTCAAAAAAGACTACAAAACATTGGGATACCATCTTGAAAAAGTCGCATGTAAGGTTATATGAACAGCTGCTCATAGTTGTTTGAGAATCTCTCTCTCTCTCTCTCTCTCTCTCTCTCTCTCTCTCTCTCTCTCTCTCTCTCTCTCTCTCTCTCTCTCTCTCTCTCTCTCTCTCTCTCTCTATCATCACGGGGGATAACCTGTCAAAGGCCGAACGGAAGCCGAAGGCCGCTCCTGACACGTGTGAAGGCAAGTTTTGTCTGTTTTCTAGGTATTGTTTGATTTATGTCGGTATTTAAGGTAAGCTACTGATTCAGCGATGACTAAATTTGTTTCTTGATGCATAAAAAGTCAGGGAGCGATTGATATTTGCCCGTAAATAGCCTTCAAAGCTGAAAATGTCGGCGATCGAGCACCGGAGATGGCTGTTCGATGGGTTTCGCAAGAAGAAATGTGCTTTATTTCACCAAATCAGCTCGTATTTGGTATGGGTACGGGATTCTAGAGGACGAAGGAGTCATACGAGGTGCAAAGAAGTGCTATTTGGGAGTAGAATAAATCTTCCGAGCCAGTAGACAAGAGAAGGTCATATTTGAAAGATGCGCGTAGGCCGATAGTCTTTCCGACATGCGAATGATACAGCAGATTTATCATTCGTTTTGATCAGAAACATAGTCTCTAGTTTTTATGAATGAGTTTTTTAATTAAAACAATCACGAGAACTCTCTCGCTTACTCTTAAATCTTTATCCTTGTAAAATAAAGTTATCTCTCTCTCATAGTTTCTTTTTGGCCTGTTGGCAAGTCTTCTCTCACTCGTTGAAATAATAGAAAATTGTTGATAACACATTATTATTATTATTATTATTATTATGGTGAGATTATATAGCGCGAACCACAAGTGCTCTCCGCGCTTTACATATTAATTTCTGCCGTGTGAAATGGAATTTTTTTTACAGACAGACAGACAAACAAACATGTTTTACACACAATATATAACGCATTCACATCGACCAGCAAACCTCAAGCCTGTTAGGCGAATGTTCACCTTTCGCGGCCTTTATTCCAAGTCACACGGGTATTTGATGGACATTTTTATCTATGCCTATACAATTTTGTCAGGAAAGACCCTTTTGTCAATCGTGGGATCTTTAACGTGCACACCCCAATATAGTGTACACGAAGGGACCTCGGTTTTTCGTCTCATCCGAAAGACTAGCACTTGAACCCACCATCTAGGTTAGGAAAGGGGGGAGAAAATAGCGGCCTGACCCAGGGTCGAACACGCAACCTCTCGATTCCGAGCGCAAGTGCGTTACCATTCGGCCACCCACACATGGTACCCGGGGGGAGGGGGGGGGGGTAAGTTAGCGCAAGGGCAGCTGATGGCGGTGCCATTTGATGTCTGATTCGATCGCGGGGATGCATCGGCCGTAGTTTTTTGTTTGTTTTGTTTTTTTGTGGGGGTGGGGGGGGGGATGTTGCAGCAGATGTTGCCTGGAAGCGTCGTTTTGCACTCTGTGTCTCTGCCCGGGTTTGGGGAGGGGGTGAGGGGGGGGTGGCTATTAGCGGTTGCCCCTCCATGTCTACTCACCGGGGAGGGGGAGGGGTGTGCCACGGCAAGGAATTGTACGCCTTGAAAGAAAGGGTGAGGGGGCAGCCGCGGACTCTGCCGCTGGTAACTTTGCCGGCCAGCCGACTAAAGAGGAAACTCTCCAAAGTGATGTATGGCAGCATAGTAGCACCAAAAGTAAAATTACTCATTTCATTGCATGATGTCTTATACAAGCACATGTTAAGACAAGCAATTGTAATATACCTGTGAGTCTTAGTAATATCCACATATTATACATTTACTAAAATCTCCAGAAGTTACAAATATCTGTGATAATATAAATGTATGTGCATTTCCTGTAGCCGTTTCTCTTTGTTTTTTAGATCACGCAGAAAAATGGTTTTTACAAGGAGCAAGATCCGAGAAAACCACCGGCAAATACACCCTGGTGCATTCTCTGTAGTCAGGCAAACCTGACGCCCACAACAAGTGGACCTACATGTTTGAAAAAACAACAACACTTGTGTGGGTTGAATTAGATACTTTCTGCTGCAGTTATAGAAGTAAATATTCCTTTTGGAATTCCAATCCCTTTAATAATTTGAAATAATAAGGTCCCCACAGAGCCCCCCACCATCCACCCCCCCCCCCCCCCCCCCACCGGAAATAATGTCATCAAAGACATTAAAAGAAGAAGAAGAAAAAACAAACACGATTTGGCAATATCGCCAGGAAGAACTTTTATCCAAAGTCTCTGTTCAATAGTTTTCTTGGAATCACTCTACACACTGGCCAAAACATACCAATACCAACACCCTTGTCTCGATTCCTGGTCTAACTGTCAAAAAAACACATTCAGTCAAAACAGTTTATGAAACAACACATTTCAGTACTATTGGAAATTTGCTGCTGATCACTACTGGCAAATGGCTACTCTGCACTGGGGCATTTTTTGCAGTGACGCGTAAGGCAGGCTTTCCATTTATATACTTTGGAACAGCCCCCACAGACATATCGCCTGCCCTCGTGGCTTCTCCTCCTGTGGTCGGCCAGACTGCTTCTACTAGCAAAGGCCATAGTACACAACTTGCACCCATATGGTTTCTGGCCACCACATGAATGGGAGTGCTGTGTTAACATTTTGTGTATTACAAACTTCTTTGCACATTTGTGGCACTCAAAAGGTCTTTCATCTGAGTGTTTGTTCGTGTGGTGTATTTCGAGCAACTTTGGTCGTTTGAACGTTTTAAGGCACCCTGGTTCTGTACACACCACGGGTTCACCTTGGTAGTGCACTTCCCTTATATGTCTCTTCAGATTATTGCCATAGGCGAACGATTTGCCACAATGGTGGCATATGGCCGGAGCAGCGGATCCGGATGGACCTGGCACAGGTGCATCTACTTCTTCCTCCATGCACCTCCTCTGACACAAGAACCATTTCTTTGTCTTCAGACTGCATCTGTACAAACACAAGGGCGGATCTGGGGGGGGGGGGGGGTTACACGGGTTACGTAACCCCCCCCCCCCCACACCCCCCCCACCCCCCACCCCCCCAAAAAAGTTCAAACATACAGAGGTTTCAGAGGTAATCTATTAGCTCAGGATGCACCAGATAGCTCTATTTTGCTTCTTTGGATAAAAAAATTTCCGGGGGGGCATGCCCCCGGACCCCCCTAAAGGTTTAGGCGCCTTCGGCGCCGTCAACTTGTATCTTCGCACTCATTTGTAACCCCCCTCTCCAAAGTGAATTGATCCGCCCTTGAAACAGATGCTCCAAACCCATTAGAATGAGTGTGTGTGGGTGGGTATGTATGGGTGTGTATGTGCGTGTGTGCGTGCGTGCGTGCGTGCGTGTGTGTGTGTGGGTGTATACGAGAGACAGCTATTTGGCTTAGTGTGTGTGCAGTTATCTAAGGGCAGCAACAGGGTACATGTGCTTCTAAGTTGATCACTATTTACATTGACAATGATGCACAGAACCATTTTGCTGCACTGTACAGATGTACGCTTTTCTGAAATTTTGTTCACACGTGCCGCGTCTGCTATCCAGTTCGCGGTAGGATTAGAATATACCAAACCGATGTCAAATACGAGCTGATTTGGTGAAATAAAGCACATTTCTACTTGCGAAACCCATCGAACAGCCATTAGGCTAAGCGAGAGAGTTCTCGTGATTGTTTTAATTAAAAAACACATTCATAAAAACTAGAGACTAGGTTTCTGATCAAAACGAATGATTAATTTGCTGTATCATTCGCTTGTCGGAAAGACTATCGGCCTACGCGCATCTCTCAAATATGACCTTCTCTTGTCTACTGGCTCGGAAGATTTATTCTACTCCCAAATAGCACTTCTTTGCACCTCTTATGACTCCTTCGTCCTCTAGAATCCCGTACCCATACCAAATACGAGCTGATTTGGTGAAATAAAGCACATTTCTACTTGCAAAACCCATCGAACAGCCATTTCCGGTGCTCGATCGCCGACATTTTCAGCTTTGAAGGCTATTTACGGGCAAATATCAACCGCTCCCTGATTTTGTATGCATCCAGAAACAAATTTAGTCATCGCTGAATCGGTAGCTTACCTTAAATCCCGACATAAATCAAACAATACCTAGAAAACAGACAAAACTTGCCTTCACACGTGTCAGGAGCGGCCTTCGGCTTCCGTTCGGCCTTTGACAGGTTATCCCCCGTGATCACGCATACATAGATTTTTGTAAGGCTTACGATAGCATTAAACGCCCCGTGCTCTGGTCAGTGCTTTTTCGATTAGGCATACAAGGCAATATATTTAAGGTGTAACAGAGCATGAAGGAAAATATGAAAGCATGCGTGCGGTGCGAAAACGAATAGGCCCTACACTGATTTCTTTGAATGTATGCAAGGCCTTAAACAAGGGTGTGTAGCCTCACCGACAATTTTCTCGTTTCTGATCAACGAACTGGCACAGGATGTCATACAACGAGGCAGACATGGGATACGTTTATCTCCGTCTGAGTTAGAACTGTTTGTAATGCTTTTTGCTGACGACCTTGCGCTGTTATCCAGCACTGTAGTAGGCCTACAAAACCAGCTTAATGTCCTGCGCTGCTCTGCAGATAAACTGTGTCTGAACGTGAACTTGACCAAGACTAAGGTCATGTTGGTTTTTTTTAGAAAAGGCGGGCACATTGCACAGAAAGAGAAGTGGTTCTTCGGAATGGATCGTCTTGAGATTGTGAACTCGTTTAAATATCTCGGTGTAACCCTTTCCACCCAACTGAGCTGGAACATTGCAGTAGAAACAATGACAACCATGGCGAAAAAGGGAGTGATCGAAATCGTTAGATTACTGAACAGACTACCGGCACGGTTGGCCTAGTGGTAAGGCGTCCGCCCCGTGATCGGGAGGTCGTGGGTTCAAACCCCGGCCGGGTCATACCTAAGACTTTAAAATTGGCAATCTAGTGGCTGCTCCGCCTGGCGTCTGGCATTATGGGGTTAGTGCTAGGACTGGTTGGTCCGGTGTCAGAATAATGTGACTGGGTGAGACATGAAGCCTGTGCTGCGACTTCTGCCTTGTGTGTGGCACACGTTATATCTCAAAGCAGCACCGCCCTGATATGGCCCTTCGTGGTCGGCTGGGCGTTAAGCAAACAAACAAACAAACTGAACAGACTTGGCTGCCATTCGGCAAAGGTGTTTTTCAAACTGTTTGATGCACGGATCGCCCCTATGCTCTTGTATGGTTCAGAGCTATGGGGATATGAAAAGTATGACTCTGTGGAAAGGGTCCACCTGTTTGCGTGTAAAAAGTTTCTGAAAGTGACAATTCGAACTCCTAACAACATTGTGTATGGTGAATTGGGAAGACATCCGCTGTATATTAACTTTGCAGTCAGATGTGTGAAATACTGGTTTACACTGCTGAAGCAACCTGATTCAAGATATTCCAAGATTGCATATAAAGCTTTATGTCTCAACATGTATTTCTCTCTCTCTCGACTGTATACAGAGATAAGAACAGCCTCGCTTTCACCTAGATCCTGCCTAAAAACAATGTTCAGACCTCATGTTCGGACTCAGCGTAATGATTCCGAAAGGACTACTTTTTAGCGGTCAAGTTCAGTCGTCCGCATACTCGAAAGTGAAAAAAAGATGAAACGTTTTGCTACAGTGTCGGAGGATGAACTGTCGAAAAAGAATCTAGTGCCAACCACTACACAGAAGACCATCTGACTTGTCCAGAAGAAGTTCTGAAACACGTCACGTTCCAAATCAAAAGACGACATTCTATTCTCTTACGTCACTATTCTTGGTTTACGGTACCATTCGGCGGCTTTGCTACCAGTATGCCATAGTCTTGGTTGGCCGAGAACTTGAGGTGGAATGCGAGTGATTAGGTTTGTTGATTTTGCTCGGAGAAGTGGTCCGTGTTCAAGCAAGTTTCTTTCTTCTTTGAAAACAAAAACCCTAAGACCAGTGAATGTCGAGATATATATATGTTAATTGGATCTGTGATCCAAACATGCCTTTTGGTCAATCTCGATGGCAGTTTATTCCACTCGCCCTACGGGCTCGTGGAATAAACTTCCATCTCGATTGACCAAAAGCCATGTTTGGATCACAGATCCAATTAACGTATAAATGTAATTTGGCATCGAAGGGCCACACAAATTGGGTCTCACATGTGCAGAGTCTTTTATGTTGTAATGGTTTTGCTGCTGTGTGGATGTTCGGAATGGTTGGGAATGAGAAGTGTTTCTTACAAGAGTTTAAAAAACGTTTGCAAGATTGTTTTTGTCAAGAATGGTTCTCCACTTTAGAATGTAGTGAACGTTTCGACATTTATAATTGTTACAAAACATGCTTGGAAAAAGATAAATACATTGAATTAATCGAAGATATTAAGTACAGAGTTGCTCTTACTCGTTTCCGCGCAGGAGTATCCGAAATCAACGCTCACAAGTTTCGGTACGCACAAACCAAACGACAAGAAACTGTCCTCTCTGTACAGCTGATAAAGAAGATGAACACCATGTTGTATTTTTATGTCCTTTTTATCAAGACCTTCGAGCAAAGTATTTGAAAATCTCGAACTCTAAGACGCTGCAACAACAACTTGTGTATTTCTGTGGCAGTAATGAGGATAATGTGATGAACAGCTTCAGCAGATTTGTGTTCTTCATGTTACAGAAGAGACGAACCCTTATAAATCAGGTTCAGTGACATGTCATCAGGGTCTTAATGTATTTGTTGAATTTTATGCGTGACTATAATTTATAACTGTGCAGATACTATTGCTGTTATTTTAACCACTATTGTAAGGGGCTGTGGCCTTAGACAATCAAAGATTTTTTCTTGTTCTTGTTCTCTCTCTCGCACCACTATCCTCGTCTCGATTCCCAATCTATATGATAACATTTAGTCTAATAACAAGCTAAGTCGTGGACATGCCATTTATCTTCCAAACTCAATGTGTTTTGAACTGACTGATGTACCTGGACGAATTCCTTCACCGATGATCGTCATTTTGTCGCCTCCATCTGTTCATTCGTGTTGGCGTCTGTGTGTTTGCTACTTGCCAATGAGTCTTTCGACTGACAGAGAATAGTTGACTGACATTTAAAAAAAAAGTCATGATCTCGCATGCTCACAGAAAAAAAGGGAGTGTTACAAGTCCTGCCAAAGTTTCTTTCGATTATGACCACTGGTTTAAATGTGCACACGGGTGTGTAGGTTTCAGATGCTTTCACTTAGTCATACTCTTCTCTCGGCAAACTCTCGTGCTGGGTACTTACTGCAGACGTCGTTTTCGCAGTAGTCAGTATCCTTACAAGTCGTGGCTGAGCCATCACAGCTTTCTCCCGCTGCCACCTCTCCTGCCTCGATGCCTGAACAAAGCAGCACATCACACATCAAAGATTACAGTTTTCAAAGATGAAACGAATACGGGACTACTACACACCTCATTAGTTAAGAACAGATAAGATAAGATGAGATAAGACTGGATGAGATAAATCTGCATTCACCACGATCCAGGCTTAAAACAAACAGAACGGCACACACGGCTCGCTTTGTAATCATCAAAAGTATGGAACGTGGAATGAAACGAAGACAAACATGTCAAACTATAACAAAACAAGTCGCGTAAGGCGAAATTACTACATTTAGTCAAGCTGTGCAACTCACAGAATGAAACTGAACGCACTGCATTTTTTCACAATGACCGTAGTCCGCCGCTAGTGCAAAAGGCAGTGAGAGTGACGAGCCTGTTCAGCGCGGTAGCGGTTGCGCTGTGCTGCATAGTACGCTTTACTGTACCTCTCTTCGTTTTAACTTTCTGAGCGTGGTTTTAATCCAAACATATCATATCTATATGTTTTTTGAATCAGGAACCGACACGAAATAAGATAAAATTGCTTTTAAAACGATTTTGGAAATTAAATTTTAATCATAATTTTTATATTTTTAATTTTCAGAGCTTGTTTTTAATCCGAATATAACATATTTATATGTTTTTGGAATCAAAACATGATAACAAATAAAATAAAAGTAATTTTGGATAGTTTTATAAAAAAAAATAATTTTAATTATAATTTTCAGATATTTAATGACCAAAGTCATTAATTAATTGTTAAGCCTCCATGCTGAAATGTAATACCGAAGTCCGGCCTTCATCGAAGATTTCTTGGCCAAAATTTCAATCAATTTGATTGAAAAATGAAGGTGTGACAGTGCCGCCTCAACTTTTACAAAAAGCCGGATATGACGTCATAAAAGACATTTATCGAAAAAATGAAAACAACGTCTGGGGATTTCATACCCAGGAACTCATGTAAAATTTCATAAAGATCGGTCTAGTAGTTTAGTCTGAATTGCTCTACACACACACACGCACGCACACACACACACACACACACACACACACACACACACACACACACACACACACACACACACACACACACACACATACACCACGACCCTCGTCTCGATTCCCCCTCTATGTTAAAACATTTAGTCAAAGATGAACTTGGGGATGTTACATGTGTTACCAACTTCGAGGATACATACGTAAGCAAACTTTAAACGTATGTTTCATTAATTGTTAAAGACCTTGCACACACTGAAAACACAAGTTTACTGTTAATTTGCAGATCCGACTTTGTTGTAAAGACATTCTGTTGTGGGGTTTGTTTGTTTTTGAAAGCTGAGCAATCTATCCATATACTGACTGCTATAGCAAGATGCGCGTGCACATGTTATATGGAGGAAAACTTATTGCGTGTTTTCATCGCGACCGGGTTACTCTGTACCGTCAAACAAAATAGAGGAAGATACATACGTTACTGCTCGCTAGACAACCCCCCCCCCCCCCCTTCGTGAACTGTGTTCAAAGCAAAGCTCCTTTGTTTTTACATTTAATCAAGTTTTGACTAAAATGTTTTAACATAGAGGGGGAATCGAGACGAGGGTCGTGGTGTATGTGTGTGTGTGTGTGTGTAGAGCGATTCAGACTAAACTACTGGACTGATCTTTATGACATTTGTCATGAGAGTTCCTGAGTATGATATCCCCAGACATTGTTTTTAATTTTTTGATAAATGTCTTTGATGACGTCATATCCGGCTTTTCGTGAAAGTTGAGGCGGCACTGTCACGCTCTCATTTTTGAACTAAATTGGTTCAAATTTTGGTCAAGTAATCTTCGACGAAGCTCGGACTTCGGTATTGTATATCAGCTTGGTGGCTTAAAAATTAATTAATGACTTTGGTCATTTAAAATCTGAAAATTGTAAAAAAAAAAAAAATTTTATAAAACGATCCAGATTTACGTTTATCTTATTCTCCATCATTTTCTGATTCCAAACACATATAAATATGTTATATTTGGATTAAAAACAAGCTCTGAAAATTAAAAATATAAACATTATGATCAAAACTAAATTTTCGAAATCAATTTAAAAACACTTTCATCTTATTTCTTGTCGGTTCCTGATTCCAAAAACATATAGATATGA
Organism: Littorina saxatilis; assembly: GCF_037325665.1. Lineage (NCBI taxonomy): Eukaryota > Metazoa > Mollusca > Gastropoda > Littorinimorpha > Littorinidae > Littorina > Littorina saxatilis. Next base: position 2,306,030 of record NC_090259.1, on the reverse strand, counting down.
TATGTTTGGATTAAAAACACGCTCAGAAAGTTAAAACGAAGAGAGGTACAGAAAAGCGTGCTATCCTTCTCAGCGCAACTACTACCCCGCTCTTGTCAATTTCACTGCCTTTGCCACGAGCGGTGAACTGACGATGCTACGAGTCTTGCTGAAACATTGCATTGCGTTCAGTTTCTGTGAGTTCGACAGCTACTTGACTAAATGTTGTATTTTCGCCTTACGCGACTTGTTTAATATTACAAAACTTGTAAAGTGTTCTCTATTGTTTGCCTTTAAGGGCAAAGATGGCACGAACATTTAGTTTTGTTATTTGTCAAACTTTTCAAGTTTTGTTACAAGATTCATGATAAAAACAAAATCCTCAGAAGAAAAGAGTTTTTGTGTCCTTAAAAGTGATATTTCAATGAATTATGGGTCAAAAGGGATTTTGTTTTGATAAAACATGTTGTTTTGGGGACAGATTCATCTTCCAGAAAAATAAAGATGGAACTTTGCAGTATGTTTTATGTTACTGTTAAACGGTGCCTTGATGCAACAACAGACCAACTTCTTCAAATTTATCAACAGATTTTATTTTCTGGGTTGATAAAAAGGAATTTCATAAAAAGAACAAGTTTTTGTACTTTGACAGAATTTACAAAAATCATTCCTGGGTATAATTATCAAATTCTTTCTCTGTTACTGCACATAGACACCATTTTTGGTGAAAATACAAAAAAGAGCAAGAATATTGGACATTAAGTTTAAAAGATGGATATTTTCCAATGACGACACTGATGCTCAAAAACTAATTCTGAGAAAACGGCGTCAAACGTTTTCAAAATGGTGTCAATGTTAATAAAACATTTTGACAATGATCAATTTATTGCGAGAAAGCGGTAGACAATGACACAATTACATTGCACAATAATAGTCTTTGGTTTTCGAAGTACCTAGAACTGCTGAGAACCCAGACCACGCTTTTGGACCATAATTCCGTGCCATCTCTTATCTTCTGTCCTGGTGTTATGTATTACTGTCTTGCGAGTCAGGAGATCGAGAGGACTGACGAGTTTGGCGGCACACACACACACACGGCGGTTTTTTTGAGGAACTGTGACAGATGGCTTATCTCACTGAGGAACTGTGACAGATGGCTTATCTCACTGAGGAACTGTGACAGATGGCTTATCTCACTGAGGAACTGTGACAGATGGCTTATCTCACTGAGGAACTGTGACAGATGGCTTATCTCACTGAGGAACTGTGACAGATGGCTTATCTCACTAAGGAACTGTGACAGATGGCTTATCTCACTGAGGAACTGTGACAGATGGCTTATCTCACTGAGAAACTGTGACAGATGGCTTATCTCACTGAGGAACTGTGACAGATGGCTTATCTCACTGAGGAACTGTGACAGATGGCTTATCTCACTGAGGAACTGTGACAGATGGCTTATCTCACTGAGGAACTGTGAAAGATGGCTTATCTCACTGAGGAACTGTGACAGATGGCTTATCTCACTAACTACCGCTGTTGGCTGTCTTGTCCAATTCAAAGTGACGGAGATTATTGCAAACCGAAACAATGATCTCGATGGCCAACAAATTCAATCTTAAAATGCTCGTAATGTGTTTGTACGGTATGACGTCCAACATACCTCGAATATTCTGTCCATGGATGCTGTCTTAAAAAACATAGCTTCAAATACGTATGTTATGGTTTTTTTTCCAAAGAAGTGAGTTCAATTTATGTCTGATATCCACAAAACTTTGAAGACCCACAACATTTTTCCTGAGAACTGATCGGAGTGACTCCTTGAATTGAATTAGAAGGTCTTCACTTAGAGGCAATACGAATTATTATTGGAACAGTTCGAGGAACAAGTCACCGAAAATTATATCAAGAATCGGGTTTTACTACACTTTCTGAACGACGCAAACGCCATAAATTAATATTATTTCATAAAATTGTTCATAACAAAGTTCCCCCACATTTAAGTGCTGAACTCCCACCTCTCGTATCTGCGGAAAACCCGTATCACAGGAGACGCCCATTAGAACGCAAGATTCCACCGTACAAAACAGAATTGTATAAATCATCGTTTTTCCCATCAACAACACATCTATGGAATGCCTTGCCTGATGCAATCAAACTTATCGAATCCACAAGCCAATTTAAAAGATATTTAACTGCTAACGATCCAGTTGTGCCACCGTATTTTTATATTGGAGAACGACAGGTCCAAGTGATTCACAGTAAATTAAGGTTAGGCATGACCGATTTAAACCAGCACCTAGTCGATAGGCATTTGAGCAATAATCCAGCGTGTGCCTGTGGCCACGCATCAGAAGACGTAAAACACTTTCTTTTAGATTGCCCTTAATACGATGGAGACCGAACCAGAACAATAAGTATTCTCCCCACTGATCAAATTACGATATCAACACTCTTATTTTGGTGATGCAAGTTTGTCAAAAGAATTAAACGAATCTGTTTTTGATAAAGTCCAGGAATATCTTATTTCAACTGGCCGACTTGGGGCAAAAGGAATTTGAGTGCAATATGCCCCATTCATTATAGATAATCTAAGTCTAAATTTAATTAAGAAGTTATAGTGATTGTTATTGGTATATGCAATTGTGTTGTATACTTATGTACTCTCTCTCTCTCTCTCTCTTTCTCTCTCTCTCTCTCTCTCTCTCTCTTTCTCTCTCTCTCTCTCTCTCTCTCTCTCTCTCTCTCTCTCCCGACTTACTCTCTCTCTCGCTTACTCTGTCTCTCGCCCTCTCCTTTCCTCTCTCTCTTTCCCTTTTATATTCTTTGTCCACTCTATTGTCGTGTCCTGTCTCCATTATGCCTTTGCTTTTTGTCAAATATGTATATATATATGTATGTTTGCACATTTTGTTTGTTTCTCGTTTGTTTTGGTTTGGAAAGTACTTGTCGAAGTCTCGTCGCAAGTTATTGTAATCCATATGTTAAATTCTCCTGTTAGGGTCACCACCATAAGCTTGAGCTTGTTGATGATCCGTAACATGTATCATGTTCGAATACATACGAATTGTTGAATAAACACTGTTTAATTGTCAATATTGTTTTATGTTTGAACTGAAAGTTAACTGGCAACAACTCTTTTGCTCTGGTTTGAGATAATCCAACATTCTTTGAATGTGGCTACCAAGGATTCATTCAAAATGTTTACCCTTTTTAACGATCAGGTCTCATGTCACTCCTATACTACTAATTAATGAGAAATTAGACAAACTAAACTTCGGGAACAAAAGGAAGGTGGGTATTTGTTTTTAAACTCCCTCTTTACCTTTTTTTAGTCTATATATTTAAGTTTTTTAATACAGGTTTGGATTCAACCATTTCACCCTTTGGCTGAAGGTAAGTGACTTTTATATTTGAGCGAAAGTGATCAGAAACATTAATTTGTCTGCTGTTCAAACAAGTCAACAGCATTGTTTTCATCAGAAAGTTCACACAACACGACTTACCTTTGACCAGAAGAAAGATGCAGAGAACAGAACCGAGGATGAGCTTGGCCATTTTGCTGGTTGATAGTTTTCTGTTGTCGAGAAGACCGCTCTGCTTCTTTTCTTCGGCAATCACAGCTAATGGTGACCCGTCGTTATCTGGGGGCTTCTATATATTATGTTTCAATACCTAGCAACCGGGTGTGTTTATGCATACACAAGACCTGGGTGGTGAAAGTCCTTGCGAAACCAATGCACTCTTGAGTAAATAGTGAAGAGTGGAGAGTCAACGATGTCAAAATTTATATTTCTGATTGGTGGATTACGATCGAGTGTTGAAACATTCTAATGGCGGGTACGGCAAGAAGATGGTATTGTGTTTAAGGGTTCTTGGTTGTGGTTCGTTACCTGGAGACAGCACGAGAATTGTTCGTATCTTTTCATCGCCTGCATAACGATTTCACAATATTTTGTCGATATTCTGTTCTGGCGTGCTGCTGTGTGTACCTGTGTGGATGGCGCAGACCCTTTTCTTCGCTGGAATTGCGCAAGTATGCAAATTGCACAAGGTCCTGAGATGAGTGCCTATTTCTTTGGCTTTATTTGTGTAGACGCACTAAGTGTCTCCGTGGGGTAAATGAGGACTAACGTTTTAAAAAGAATCCCACTGCAGCAACTTTACTGTGAATCAATGGAAGAATCTTCTTCACAAAGCACCAGTTAAGACACAAACGTACACACATTACTTTAGTCTATATACAACATTGTTTGCTATAGAGCAAAGAAGACAAACGAACACATTCTCACATACGCAGACACGCGAGCGCACCTACGCACAACTACTAAAACTGGCTAGCATACTCGCGGTAACAGACAGGCAGGCAGGCATACACACACGTACGCGCACGCACTCACGCACGCACGTACGCACGCACGCATGCACGCACACACACACACACACACACACTCACCCACGCGCACAAACATACACACACACACATTCCCGCACGCACGCATACATACACACACTCACCCACACGCACGCACGCACGCACGCACGCACGCACGCACGCGCACCCCCGCCCCCCTCGCCCCCCCCCCCCCCAAACACACGTATACGAGATGCCGTGTCTTTGTTCTTTTTTCAGACAATCGCTCTTGTTTGCGTTCTCAGGTTACGCTGTTTAAACAGTGTCTCAAACAGACGAGGGTTCATTGTGCGGCATTCTGCTCATGCACTAAGCACTAATAAACATCCAATATTATCCTTGTATTCTAGATCGGTTCTGGCACGCTGTTTTGTGCGTGCAAGCTCGGAAAGTGCATTTTTAAAATTTTAGTCTTATTTTTACTGATATTTCATATTGCGCAAGTTTGCAAGGTCGCGAATGTGTGCTTTTAACATCTAATCAATACTTGACTGAATAAGTTGTCGAGGGCCGGAGGAGGCATTTCTGTGTGTGTGTGTGTGTGGCATGTCTGTGTGTGTTTGTGTGTGAGTGTGTGTGTGTCTGTGTGTTTGTGTGTGTGTGTGTGTGTGTCAGTGTGTGTGTCTGTGTGTGTGTGTGTGTCAGTGTGTGTGTCTGTGTGTGTGTGTCTGTGTGTGTGTGTGTGTGTGTGTGTGTGTGTGTGTGTGTGTCCGCGTGTGTGTACGTGCGTGTGTGTGTGTGCGTGTGTATGTCTGTCAGTCTGTGTCTGCATGCTAACAGTTTATCTCAACATTTATTGAAAGGATTTATTACATTTTAGAGAGGTTGATATCTAAAATCTTGGAGGTATTTACGCATGCCCTTTTTTCAGTTTTTGTTGTTGCTAACTCTTTTTGATGACGGTATGTTTCCGTTTTAAAATAAGTTAAGGATGCACTATCGCAATGGGTTTTTATAACTCAGTTTTCTCTTCTCCAAAAATGTCTTCACTGTACTCTTTGCATCTGTCCGGACTGTATGTCATTGCATGCCAGTTTGGTACCTTCAAAAGACAATCAAAGAAATTAGAGATATTAAGAAGCACTACCACATTCGTTTCGTTGGCATTTTCGGTTGTAAAACGTCACACCTTTTTGAGTACACGTGACTTCCGATCTCTACGAACAGAAATTCGCTTCGCCAAGAGAAACGAAATTCGTAGAATTGGTCATTCTGACGAAAGTGACTTCGGTCGCGTTTTATATTCGAATAGTCATAAAATATGCCTACCTTGTGTAATCGATGTATGCTCTGACATCTTTAGGCGCGATTTATCATTGAAATGTTTTTAAAAATCAAGTTTAAAAAGCCGTAAAGCAGGCTTGAATTGGGTAAGTGAGTGACTGAGCAGACGAAAGAAATTTCAAGATGGCGACCCAAACATCAGGCCGACTCAACTTTTCAGTCGGCTGGTCAAGCCGCCTAGAGGAGAAAAATGCATGAAGCAGTTAAAGTTTATGATGTGTTGAGTTGTGGCCTGAGTATCTGATGCGTTTCAGCAGAAGTGAGGCAGCTGGTATTATCTGATCGACACTTCTGAACCGGTGCGACCAGCGAAACGAAATTATTCTGTCCTCTTAACCGCTGTACTAGCGACACATGGTGTTCCCCCGCCGAGTGTCTTTTGCAACCACGAAAATGCCAACCATATGAATGTGGTAGCCCTTCTTAAAGTCTCTATTGTCATTCAAAGTTGTGCTCAATTTTGCATTATTTTGTTTTGTTTACTTCCTAGAGAAGATTCACGAAAGTGATATTGCTATGTTCCTTTTTTTCCTGAATCCAAACAAATTTTTTGTTGTGCTTGACGATGTGCTGAAAATGAAGACATCCATGGATATAAACCACGCTAAGACATCCATGGATATAAACCACGCTAATACCGTCAACTTCCGTGTAAAAACTGCAACACGGATTTCTGTGAAAATTATTATTTAAATCGTCAGAGTATTTACTTGTTTTTTGTTTTTGTTTTTGTTTTTTGTTTTTTGTTGATCACGTCATTTTGCGTTTTAAAGAAAGGTCAGGCGTCTGCATTTTACAAGTGTTATTTCTTTTTTTCTTGAAATGTTAACGACGAAGGTGTTTTTGGCTCGGCCCAGACTATGGGATTGCATTTCATCTTGTTACCTTCAACATTCGCCAATGAAGCTGTCATTCAAATCCGATATTGCAGATCTTTTTGTGTGTAAACAAGATTCACGAAAATGATATTGAAGAGGTCCGCCTAACATTCCACTCTCTATATTTTCCTGACCTGCAGCCCTTCCCCCCCCCCCACCACCCCCCCCCCCCACCCCCCTGCCACATTTGTTTCCATAAGTCAAGAAACGTACAGCTGCGAGGAACCCGTTACAAGAGACTGGGTGATGCCGTCCGAGAGTTTCGATCATCATGGAGGGTATCGATCATCATGGAGGGTATCGACAAAAACACTCGCGGTGACGTGTTTGAAAGTTTTGTCTGTAGGATTTCGCAGGTGAGCAAAGACTTCAGGAAAGTGGCGTGATCAAATAGACAAACTTCGGCAATAACTGTGTCGGGTTTGTATGGGTTGTGAAAGAGTGAAGACTCTGGCTTTTTATGAGGCAAACTTTCCACACGTGCTCCCAGTCCCCGTGTTTCAGACACATCCCTCACTACTGCCTGGCCAATGACGTCACGTGCTCCCAGTCCCCGTGTTTCAGACACATCCCTCACTACTGAGAGGCCAATGACGTCACGTGCTCCCAGTACCAGTGTCTCAGACACATCCCTCACTACTGACTGGCCAATGACGTCACGTGCTCCCAGTCCCCGTGTTTCAGACACATCCCTCACTACTGACTGGCCAATGACGTCACGTGCTCCCAGTCCCCGTGTTTCAGACACATCCCTCACTACTGACAGGCCAATGACGTCATGTGCTCCCAGTCCCAGTGTTTCAGACACATCCCTCGCTACTGACAGGCGAATCACGTCACGTGCTCAAAGTCCCAGTGTTTCAGACACATCCCTCGCTACTGACTGGCCAATGACGTCACGTGCTCCCAGTCCCAGTGTTTCAGACACATCCCTCGCCACTGACAGGCCAATGACGTCACGTGCTCCCAGTCCCCGTGTTGCAGACACATCCCTCGCTACTGACAGGCCAATGACGTCACGTGCTCCCAGTCCCCGTGTTTCAGACACATCCCTCGCTACTGACAGGCTAATGATGTTTGTTAAAGATGTATGACCTCACCTGATATTTGTTAAAGATGTATGACCTCACCTGATGTTTGTTTTTGTTTTTCTGCTCGTGTGTCTGATGTTTATGGTTTTATCCAGTTTGATTGTGTTACTCTGTCTGCATATTTGTCACTCTTTCTTTCTTTCTTTCTTTCTTTCTTATTTTTCTCTTTTCTCATTCTCTCTCTCCCCCCCTCTCTCTCGCTCTCTATCTTTCTCTCTCTCTCTCTCTTTCTCTCTCTCTTTCTCTCTCTCTCTTTCTCTCTCTCCCCCTCTCTCTTCCCCCCCCCTCTCTCTCTCTAGCACACACACACACACACACACAAACACACACAAACATAAACACAAACACACACACGCACACAAACGCACACAAACACACGCACACACACACACACACACACACACACACACACACACACACACACACGAACAGAGGAATAGACTTTCGACTACGTGCGAGTGCATGCAAATCCGTGAAAACTAACGTGCACGTGTGTGCCCATGAGTGCCCCAACTTATTCAAAATGAACTGTCTTTTTTTCATTTGCTCACCCATTTCACCGACTGTTCCGTGTCAATCGTTTAAGCGGACAGATATCTAAATCTTTTAATCACACTTCACTGCGACTTCAATTTCTTTAGTTCGGCTCTGTTTGGTTAGCTGTATTAGATGTCTTCAGGGGAAAGAGGGCGGCTTTTAAATACAAACTTACCCAGCGGCAGCTTGCTTACGGCTGATCGTGTTGATCAACCTTAAAGCAATGTAGAGAATTTGGGCTTGATCCTCACTGGTGCTCTACTAACACGGGACCCCCAACTAGGATTTTTTTTTTATCGGAATTTAAAGGTGGTCGTCCACATTTTTGCTTTTTCTCAATAATCTTATGGTTAGATTTCGCTAAAAAGTTATGTCAGATGATGAATGAACCATGGGGAAAAAAGTTATAGAAAAAAAATATATGTAAAAAAAGATTTTATTTTTGGGTAGCGTGACTCACGCTTCCAATATTTTGTTTTCTGTTTGCTGAGAACATGTGCTTTGCCTAAAAATACTGACCAATCAAATTCATGTCACTATGCTTATAGCCACGCCCAAACAAGTTTGACACTGGAGCGCTGTCCACGCTTTTTTTTAAACGCACGAAATGCACGGGATTTGAGAGGAGTTTTGCGCTTGGCATTTTCCAAATAAGGATATCCTACTATGAGTACTACGCTGGAATACTACAATGATTTTTCAAACGGCTACACTGGCTTCGTCTTTCCTGATCGAAAGGGGGTGTATTGTTGATATTTGTAGATAATAGACTCTGCATTTTAATGGTCAAATGGCGATTTCGGTATAAAAATGTAGACAAGGACCTTTAAGAGGTTCCCAACACCGGGAGGACTTTTCAAAAGCGTTATTTGTCATATTGGTGAGATTTACAAACGTGTCAAGCATTTAACCAAACCTCTCTGTCTATATTTCTGTCTAGCCGTCTGTTCTATTCATTTATCTATTGATCGAGAGAAAGAGAGAGAGAGAGAGAGAGAGAGAGAGAGAGAGAGAGAGAGAGAGAGAGAGAGAGAGAGAGAGAGAACTCGGAACTGCTCAGAGCTTTATTACATAAGGATAAAGGTTTTAGGCTTAGCCTAATCTTCCAACCTGTCCTTGGAACATACTACAGAGAATAATTGTAAACGAAAGCAAAGACTGCGCACATACACACACACACACATCCACACACACACCCTCGTATACACACACACGCACACACAAGCTCACACACACTTACACACACACACACACACACACACACGTATACACACACACAAACTCACACACACTTACACACACACGTACACACACATACACACACACACCCACATGCACACACACACATGCACACATATACACACACACATGCTCGCGCGCGCGAGCGTGCGCTCGCTTACCTACACACATGCACATGCTATCATTTCATACCTAAAAGGAACAGTATCTAATCAAAGTATTAAACTAGTAAAACATCAAAATAATGATCGAGTATAAACATAAAAAACAAAGCACTTAAGAGCATTGCATGCATTATCCGAGTACACAATGGAAACTAGACATCAGGGGCAGTTTATAGTGTGATCAAATGTGTGTGCAACTGCCTTTTAAAGGCCTTTAATGATGCGGATCGTTTGATTTCTATTGGCAAAGAATTCCACAGAGATGATCCTGAAAAAGCTAAGCTGGATTTATAAAGATCTATACGAGGAATTGGAGGAAGTAAATTTTGAGACCCATACCTCTTCGTAACATGTGTAAAATAGGATTGCACATAACTGGGCACATCACCATGAACTAATTTATACATAAAGACAGCCTTATTGTATGCAAGGTGGGTTTTTAGGGGAAGGAAATTAAGGCTGTTTAACTTCATTTCTGTAGACATGTGCGATTCATACAGGATAAGTTTTGCAGCACGACGGTACAGAGAATTGAGTTTTAATAAGTGAACATCGCTGCAGCCATCCCACAATGTCGAAGCAAAACTAATATGAGGCATTATATGAGCATGAACGAACATTTTTAATGTTTCAGACTTCGCATAATGTTTGAGTTTTGACAACAAATACAAATTCCTTGATAACACTTTGCAGAGGTTGCTTATGTGTGTTTGCCATTTCATTTCTTCATCAACAGTTACACCAAGTATGCGATGTTCTTTAACTTGCTGTATTTGAGTTGTACCTAAGGACAGTTGTAATTTAAGAGGACTTAGCTGATGCTTTTGTCTTGTGGTAATAACAATGCTTTTAGTTTTTTCTGGGTGCAGTATCATGGCATTTGATGTGCACCATTTCGTAACTTCGTCCAAAGTTTTTCAGGAAAGAATTTACTGATTCCAACGAGGTGTTACTGGTATGAATAGACGAATCGTCTGCAAAAAACTCGCATTTGACTTTATCATCCGATAATAATAATAATAATAATAACGGGCATTTATAAAGCGCCTTATCAAAAGTTCAAAGCGCGGGACAACAATACATGTATACAAAAATCATACAATCACTGTCAGATTCAAACAACACATCATGCACATCTCACATCCCCAGACTCTATACTAAGGAACTATCCGTAGTGTTGTTGGAACAAGTGAGTTTTCAAATTGGACTTAAAAGATGAAATGGATGGAGAGTGACGTAATTGAAAGGGGAGTGAATTCCATAACTGAGGTCCATAATACGAAAACGTGCGGAAGCCATGAGCCTTGCGTTTAAAGCGACCTTGACAGAGAAGTCGAGCATCATCAGAAGAACGAAGGGTGCGAGAGGGAGTGTAGAGAGAGACCAGTTCAGAAAGATAGGCAGGTGCATGTAAAGGCAAATCATTAACGTAAATACAAAAGAGAATAGGTCCTAATATAGACCCTTGAGGGACGCCATGTTTTACTAGTGCAGTAGACGAATTCTGGCATCGTAGCGTGACATACTGTGTCCGGTCAGCAAGATACGATTTAAAGAAGTCACAGACCGAATCGTTTCTCAAATAGGAATGATCGACTATAAGTCAAATGCTTTCTTAAAACCCAAAAACAATGCTCCTGTAACTTCAGACTTGTTCATTGCTGACAGCCAAGCTTCACAGAGAGACGTAAGAGCTGTGTGGCAAGACTGCTTGGACCGAAAACCGGATTGAAACTGATGGAACACATTTTGTTCTTCCATGTAAGCAGGAAGATGCTTGTGCACATGCCGTTCTAATGGTTTTGACAAAACAGGCAGCAAAGAAATGTGTCTAAAATTAGTTGGGTCTGAGAGATCTTTACATTTGGGAAGGGGTATGACTTTGGCGCTTTTCAATTTAGACGGAAAAAAGTTCTGCTCAATACTAAGGTTATATACAAACGTGAGCGAATCCACAATATACGGTAGAGAAAGCTTCAATAACTTCACGGGTATTTTATCCGGACCCATGGACTTTTTATTCTCCAGGTTTTCAGTAAATGTTCCGACCTCATGAACTGCAATCGGAGGAATGATAAACGCTTCATTGTTTATTCTGTTCCGCTGACAGTATTCGTCCAATTTTTCAAAACAGTCATCTGTATCCGGAGAATTTGTTTCTGCCACAGAAGCCTTCAATTTATCCGCTAAAGATATAAAATGATTATTAAATTCTTCCGCAGATAGTTTTGTTAGATTAGCAGTTGACTTTTTCCTTGATTTATCAAGGATTTCATTTACTGCCTGCCAAATTGTTGCAGTATCTTTCTTATCGGAAATTAATTTATCAAAGTAACCAGTTTTTGATTGTCTCACACGGTTTAACACCTCATTCCTCTGCTGTTTATATTCGTCTGTCATCTTATTTTCCTTGAAATAATCTCTCAGAGCCATCGCCTCTATAATATCTGATGTTAACCAAGGCGGAAGTCTGGCATGTTTTACTCTATGCTGACGCAGGGGCACGTGCTTATCTATAATTGTGCTTAAAATGCTATACAAGTGATCAAAAGCATCATCTGCAAGACTGAAATCAAAAACGCTCTGAAATGGAGCTTCACTAAGATCACGAAAAAATGCAGACTCATCAAAATGTCTAAAACTTCTGTATTCTATGGTCGTGTGGCCTTTTGGTCCTGATTTAGGCAAGCGCATAGAGACCGAACAAAAAATAGGCATATGATCGCTAATACTGGAATTGGACACATACACATTTGAAACAATCTTCTTATTATCAGTATATATGTGTGCAGTTGTGTCTGTTATTCTTGTTGGGTTCAGAACCAGTTGATGAAGACCTAATAAAGTTGTTGTTGAATTCCATACTGTTTGAGGCTTATTCAGATTAATATTAAAATCTCCAAGCAATACAATATCTTTATTGCGTGATTTGACTTTATCCATCATCTGAATGAAATATTCTGACCAAATCGACGTTTCGACAAGGTTACGATATATATATAACCTATGAGCAGTACTCAATATTGTCGTCCTCTAAATCAGTTCTTCGTGTTGCAAATTCAGAAATTGATTCATGAATAGACTGCAATGCCTGTCTGATTCTTCCTTGCGCTGTCGCGTCGCAAAACAGAGTATTGGGGAATGTAAATCAAGTTATCGGCAATTCTCGAGTCGAGCCGTGTTTCGCTCATCCCAAAAACATGAACTGGCTTTGAGCTTTGGTTTAGCAGCACGCATATATCAGGCACTTTGTTAACGAGATGATAGACATTAAGATGTCCAACCTGGAGAGTGTGTTTTGACACGTTTAAATTCATAATATAATAAACAAAATTATTAACAACAACCAAAAATCTGAGAACAAATTAAACAGAGATTAAATCAATAAACAAACACGGATAAAAATTAATGCACAAAGAGGAAAAAATGAAGCAAACAAGTTACGACTTCAGTAACTGGCTAACTTAACGGAAAAGTCAAGTGAGAAGTAGTAAATCAGAATTTAAAAAATTCTGCGAAATGTTATAAGCGTTCGATGCACAGCAATTATAAATGTTCCTGCTAGCACTGCACTCATACACACACAGAATATGATAAAATAAAATTGAACAGTTCGAACAAGGAGGAACGATGCGCTACATTAAATCCCCACAACGCCAACACGATTTCACTTTCTTTAAGCAGAGGCATTCATAGTCTCTCCGCAAACGGGTCTGAATCGAAGATTAACACACACAAAGAAGAAACACACGCGTGTTTGGATGCAGATGTTTTCACAATGTTAAAAGCAGCAGAATACTTGGGGGGTCGTGGACAAAATTAACACAATGTCTGGAGGTGTTGAACGACATAGTGAATAGTTATGAAATCACATCCGCGAAATCACACTCGTTTAGGTAGTTAGTGTACTTACTGTTACATGAGTTTAGACACCGCAATTAATAAAATACACAAACACACTCACTCACACATACACTCACGCCCTTCATACATGCATGCGCTTCATACATGCATCCTCCACTCACGTACATGCATGCGAGCGAGTGTGCGTACGAGCGTGCGTGTTTGTGCATATCTGTCTGTCTGTCTGTCTGTCTGTCTGTCTGTCTGTCTGTCTGTCTGTCTGTCTGTCTGTCTGTCTGTGTATGCATGTCTGTGAGGCTGTCTTTGGCTGTGTCTCTCTGCAAAATTCTTTTGTTATGTTGATTTCTGCTATATTGAGGTGTGCTTCATTAGTTCATGTTCACAAGAGAGAGAGAGAGAGAGAGAGAGAGAGAGAGAGAGAGAGAGAGAGAGAGACAACCATGCAGCCAGCCGCCAGCCAGCCAGCCAGACAGACAGACAGACATATAGAAACAGACTGAGAGACATCTATAGTCAGAGAGATTGACAGAGACAGAGGGACAGACAGAGACAAACATATGGGGGGGCGGGGAGCGGGGGGCGGTGGGGCGGAGCATTCTATTTGAGTTTTTCTTCGATGCTATGACAGTAACCTACATTTGAACGAAAAAGGTAACCCAACCCTCTTGATGGATCGCAGAATCGAAAAGAACAATAAAACGCTCAGAGATAAGAGAAGATTAAAATGTTTGCTATTTGTTCAGATAGTCCGCCTTGTTTGCTTACTCTGGGAACTCCATTTGCTATGCAGTAAAGTGTTTTTGTTTCGTGCTTCCGTGCGTAAAGATTGGTAAATTTTCTCTTGAACAAATGAGATTTCAAAGTGCTGTTTATGTGTGATATTTAAAGTGTTTTGTGTAAAACGTTTGTCGTGTTTTTGTGTGTCAAGGTTTTTTACCCTTGTCCGGCTTTTTGTTTGACCGGTTCCTGTCGTTTTGACCGAAAACCCAGATAAGGATATTCGCTTGAAAGTAGCTCGTCAGGTTTCAATCATTTGTAAAGTGTATTTTTTAATGAAAAATGATTTAAAGGCACAGTACTCCTGTAATAAGAAGTTCACAACATTTCAGATCTCGCCAGATTTTTGCGTAAGAATGTTAACATCCCTCCACCTGACACATACAACACAGCAACATCCTGACTGCTTCTATTGCAGAGTGGGAATTGTGTGATGAATTAACTCGCAAAACAACACGTGTGGCCGTTGAGAAATTGATTTATTAAAAGACATCGTAATCTGCACAGAACGCCCTGCCAGGCTCGAGAATGTCGTTGTGTGTTGAAGGAGAATGATAGTCTTCTTCCATCTTAGGTCCTGGCCAGATAGGCTGGGAAGCGTTTGGATGTGTGCGAAGTAATTGCTATAAAATTCATTTTAGGTGCAGTTGATTCATTTCAGTGTGCCTGCACACATCTAATCGAGTTGGCCGGGAAAAAACCATGCGATGAGTCCGAAATATCGTACATTTTATTTTAGTTTTCGGAGCGACAGTTTTTCACAAGCTACCCAAGGAAACTATTC
The DNA here is from genome assembly GCF_037325665.1 of Littorina saxatilis. Classification (NCBI taxonomy): domain Eukaryota; kingdom Metazoa; phylum Mollusca; class Gastropoda; order Littorinimorpha; family Littorinidae; genus Littorina; species Littorina saxatilis. The sequence continues at coordinate 2,291,019 of NC_090259.1, read as the reverse complement.
AATAACATCACACGATAGCTTAATCAGCATGGCGTAAGCAGTTTATTGGTCTCATCTATGTATAGATATATTTGTTTGTTTCCCAGGGGCGCATTTCACTGCTCGCATTATAATGATTATTAGGCGATTGCAGATTCAGTCTTTGTCTATGTGCCTTGTGAAATTATGTCCATTGAGAACAACGTGGATCGTGCATGTGACTGTTAGGTAATAAGTTTTTTTTTTCCATGTTCAGCTTCACCTACTTACGTTGCGTTTATTTATTAATCTGTGCATTTGTTAGTGGATATGTACATGTATTTCTTTCAAGGTTACCTAACATTATATCAGTGCAATAGGACAAGCAATCATTCAGCTCAGTAGGCCAAACACTGTTATTGCACCATTGCAGTTTGCACTTGGCGTGCAAATGCACCGATCATTCGGTTCACGGTTTCTGATCGATACCCTCAGCCACCTTGGCTGTAGCTGTTCTTACACAGATGTGGGAAATTTGAACTGAATGCTGCGCAATCATATGGCATTGATCTCCCACCTACTACTGTGTATGCCTGCCTGTGCAGAAATCCCCGACGCAATGCAGTCTGTCACAGACGTTGCATTCCATTCTAGCGAGCAACAAACGCAGCACAAAGAGTTGAGCGTGGCAAGGCAGAAGCGAGATCACACAGACATTCAGCTGATCTTGAGATATCTGCTTGATAGGAACCCTTTCACTGTGGATACAGCCCTCCGATCCATTTCAAGCGGAAAAGAAGCTGAAGCTACTGTGAATGCAGAACAAGCAAAAGGCGTAGGAAACAAGATTCTGAGCAGCATGATCGGAAATAATGTTGTGGATTTCACCTTTAAAAAGAAGGATCAAGCTGTAACCATGGCTCTGAAAGCCAAGTCGTCCAATCTGCACGATGATCTAGTACATGTTCACTCCATGCTGTTGTTCCAGAGACTAGTGACAACTGTGAAGAACACCAACGGATGTCTTGAGGACGCCTTTGCCTTTGAGATGTGCAGTGTCCCAGCATCGCTGTTTGATTCGGGTGGTCTGCCAAGACAAGGTACCAAGGCTGCACTGGCAACTTACATCTGGACTTCAACAAAGCAGGTAAATGGTGTTATTCCTGATGATGCAACATATGTCATCGATGGTGGCTTGCTGTTGCACCTTCTGCCCTGGTGCCGGGGTTCAACATACAACCAGCTTACTCAGAGTTACGCAGACTTTCTCATTCGTCATTTTGGCAAAGGAACTGTTGTTTTTGATGGATACAGCTGCGGACCTACCACCAAAGATGCAGCCCATTTGCGAAGAACAAGCAGAGCCAATACAGCATGTGCCATCACTTTTGAGGGCGACATGGTCCTGTGCGAACCAAAGGAGCGCTTCCTGACGAATCCAAACAACAAACAGCGGTTCATCAACCTCCTTAGTTCCCGTTTTTCACAGCACGGCTTTGACACTGTCCATACAACTGCTGATGCTGATAGGCTCGTCGTAAAGACTTCTCTGGAATTGGCAAGGAAGGGAAACGTGATTCTGGTTGGCGAGGACACCGATCTGCTCATCCTTCTGTTGTACCATCTTACGCCAGATCACTGCCCCGTCTTCTTCACATCAGTGAGATCATCGACAGCAAAATCAGCCGCAAAAGTGTGGGACATCAGAAAAGTCCAGACTGTTCTTGGATCTCAAGTTTGTGAGAACATCCTGTTTGCGCACGCCTTTGGTGGATGCGATACAATTAGCAGTCCATTCGGGATTGGAAAACCAATGTGTTTAACGAAATTGACCCAGTCAACAGTGTTCGTGCAGCAGGCCCATGTCTTCAGCGCCAGTCCTTGCAGAGACACTTGTGACAGGGGAGGCTACCGCTCCTTTCACAGCAGACTCTGCACCCGAGTTGTTGGCCTTTAAAAGTCAACACCGGTGTATTGTAGAATTCTGTTTGTGATGGGGTCTGGTGGTTTCCGATTGTTTGTATGTTCATGGAAACCTTCGGGTTTGCATAACAGTTTTTATAAGGCTAAGAAATTAGCCCTAACATTTTCAATCCTGTTTGATTGCACTTCGCCTCCCGAGGTGATCGTAGTGTTTCGGCACTCGGTTACATCTGGTGCTTGCGAGCAGGAATGGGACTCGGCATGATATGTTCAGGTAATGGCATAATATGACCACTGAACATTTTCGTGCTGTTCCCATTCTGCGAACTTGGGATGGACAGTGGTCCCCCGGTTCGGAACTTCGGGACGAAGTTCATTCAAACGGGGGCGATTGTGACAGGGGAGGCTTCCGCTCCTTTCACAGCAGACTCTGCACCCGAGTTGTTGGCCTTTAAAAGTCAACACCGGTGTATTGTAGAATTCTGTTTGTGATGGGGTCTGGTGGTTTCCGATTGTCTGTATGTTCATGGAAACCTTCGGGTTTGCATAACAGTTTTTATAGGGCTAAGAAATTAGCTCTAACATTTTCAATCCTGTTTGATTGCACTTGGCCTCCCGAGGTGATCATAGTGTTTCGGCACTAGGTTACACACTGATGAGCTGATAGGAGCAGGAGAAAGGGCCTTTGTAGAACTCTATGGGGGGAAGGAAATAGACACTTTGAACTTCCTCCGCTACATCAAGTACATTCAGAAAGTCTCTACATGTACCTCATCGTTTCAGCCCTGCAAACTCCCACCTACATCAGCAGCAGCTAAATTCCATTCCATGAGAACATACTTCCAGGTGCAAGAATGGATGCACTTGCATCAAGAACAGTTCCTCCTGGATCCGATGGACTGGGGATGGGAGATTGTTCAAGGCGCCATGCTTCCTATTCTCATTGACATTGCTGCTGCTCCTGGTGATCTACTCGATGTCATCCGATGCAATTGCAAGACAGAGTGTCGAACAGCAAGATGTTCATGCCGAAAACACGGCCTCGTGTGTACGTCTGGCTGTGGAGAGTGCAGAGGGGAGAGCTGTGCCAACACTGTGACCGAGGTTGCCTGTGTAGGTACATCAGACGATGAAGACGGGCTTTAGCGTAAGTACGAGGTCATGTTGAATAGAGTGTGCGTGTGCATGTTCACATGTGTAATGCAACAGTAACGGGTAAAGGAGGGAGAATATCAGCACAGTAATTGTCAACTCACATACCTGTCAAACGCGACCCGGGAGACGCGCCCTGTGAAACCACACCGAATGCGCTAGATTTGAGCTTCGGCTACGTTATTTCGCGCTAAATAAATGCAATTGAACCTATTTATCAACTGAATGTGCTTTTCTTACATACTATATGAGTGACATATGGCACATCCCTTAAAATAAGACATGTTATAGACGTGAGAAGTGAGGGACGGAGCATATTCGGAATACCGTTATTGCGCAGTTGTCATCATTCTTTAAAAGCTTCAAAAATATAGTTCGCATGGGTAAACGTTGGCCAACTCGGTTTTACCTGATCAATGGATGCATGTAGAGTACAAAAAAGGTGAAATAAATTTTATAGCAATTTGTTCACACAGGAGGTGAAATCTGATGAAATCTGCCTATCTCACCCGGCTGGTTACATTCTGTGTATGGGAAGGAGTGTACATTCCAGAACAAGCAAAGACATTCGCTATACGCTACCTCAATTGTCAGAGTGCAAATATTTGAGATGCGTGTCTGGAAAAGGATTAATAAGCTGGGATTTTATTTCTTTTATTTTTGCTGATCTGTCGGATTCCATTTGGGGTTCAAATGCGTCCTGCTCCTATTGCGTACATGAATGCGAGCGAGTCAGTGTGCGTACGAGCGTGCGTGTTTGTGCATATCTGTCTGTCTGTCTGTCTGTCTGTCTGTGTATGCATGTCTGTGAGGCTGTCTTTGGCTGTGTCTCTCTGCAACATTCTTTTGTTATGTAGATTTCT
>NC_090259.1:2269623-2279623 GCF_037325665.1 Littorina saxatilis | reverse complement strand
AATGTTACCACCACCGTCACTACTCTCTCTCTCTCTCTCTCTCTCTCTCCCTCTCTCTCTCTCTCTCTCTTTCTCTCTCTCCCTCTCTCTCTCTGATCTGTCTCTCTCTCACTCTCTCTCTCTCTCTCTCTCTCTCTCTCTCTCTCCCTCTCTCTGATCTGTCTCTCTCTCACTCTCTCTCCCCCTCTCTCTCCCCCTTTCTCTCTCTCTCCCCCTCTCTATCTCTCCCTCTCTCTTTCCCTCTCTCTCTCTCAGAGCTATGGGGATATGGAAAATATGACTCTGTGGAAAGGGTCCACCTGTTTGCGTGTAAAAAGTTTCTGAAAGTGACAATTCGAACTCCAAACAACATTGTGTATGGTGAATTGGGAAGACATCCGCTGTATATTAACTCTGCAGTCAGATGTGTGAAATACTGGTTTACACTGCTGAAGCAACCTGATTCAAGATATTCCAAGATTGCATATAAAGCTTTATGTAATTTGGCATCGAAGGGCCACACAAATTGGGTCTCACATGTGCAGAGTCTTTTATGTTGTAATGGTTTTGCTGCTGTGTGGATGTACGGAATGGTTGGGAATGAGAAGTGTTTCTTACAAGAGTTTAAAAGACGTTTACAAGATTGTTTTTGTCAAGAATGGTTCTCCTTTTTAGAATGCAGTGAACGTTTCGACATTTATAATTGTTACAAAACATGCTTGGAAAAAGAGAAATACATTGAATTAATCGAAGATATTAAGTACAGAGTTGCTCTTACTCGTTTCCGCGCAGGAGTATCCGAAATCAACGCTCACAAGTTTCGGTACGCACCAAACCAAACGACAAGAAACTGTCCTCTCTGTACAGCTGATAAAGAAGATGAACACCATGTTGCATTTGTATGTCCTTTTTATCAAGACCTTCGAGCAAAGTATTTAAAAATCTCGAACTCTAAGACGCTGCAACAACAACTTGTGTATTTCTGTGGCAGTAATGAGGAAAATGTGATGAACAGCTTCAGCAGATTTGTGTTCTTCATGTTACAGAAGAGACGAACCCTTATAAATCAGGTTCAGTGACATGTCATCAGGGTTTTAATGTATTTGTTGAATTTTATGCGTGACTATAATTTATAACTGTGCAGATACTATTGCTGTTATTCAACCACTATTGTAAGGGGCTCTGGCCTTAGACCATTAAAGATTTGTTCTTGTTCTTGTTCTTGTTCTTGTTCTCTCTCACTCACTCTCTCTCTTTCTCATATCTGTCTTTCTCACTCTCTGTCTCTCTCACTCTCTCTCTCTCACTCTCTCTCACTCTCTCTCTCTCTCTCCCTCTCTCTCTTTCTCTCTCCCTCTCACTCCCTCTCTCTCCCATTCTCTCGTTAACTCTCTCTCTCTCTTTCACTCTCGCACTCTCTCTCTCTCACTCTCTCTCTCACTCTCTCTCTCTCTCTGTCTCTCTCTCTGTCTCTCTCTCTCACCCTCTCTCTCTGTCTCTCTCACTCTCTCTCTCTGTCCCTCTCTCTCTCTGTCCCTCTCTCTCTCTCTCTGTCTCTCTGTCTCTGTCTCTGTCTCTCTCTCTCTCTCTCTCTCTCTCTCTCTCTCTTTCTCTCTCTCTGAAGATTCTGAAGCACTCAAAATGTTCTATTACGCCCACATAATGCCTCATATAAACTTCGCTTCAACACTTTGGGATAACTGCAGTGATGTTCATTTAAAAAGACTCAATTCCCTGCATCGCCGAGCTGCAAAACTTATTCTGTATGATTTGAATAGGTCCACGGATGATAAACTAAAGCTCCTGAATTTCCTCCCCTTGAAAGATCAGTTGACGTTAAACAAGGCTGTGTTCATGTATAAAATTCTAAATGACGACTGTCCTAAATATTTGCATTCACATTTCAAACATGCCACAAAAAGATGTGGGTCCCAAAAAATCATCCCTCCTATATCTCGCATAGACCTCTACAAATCGAGCTTAGCCTTCTCAGGAGCATTTCTCTGGAACTCCTTCCCCCAACAGATAAGAAATGCAACTTCAGTGAAAAATTTTAAGAGACAGTCACGTTCACACATCATTCGTGAATGAAATGTCTTGTTCGATTGTTATTTTGCTAAACATTTTGTACTAGTGTTAACGGCTGATCTGAGCAACTTCATTCCCAAATGAAAGATATAACTATGTCAATGTAATTCTGTAATTTTTGAGTTCTCCTTATGTAATTCCTTAAATGCACATTGTGTTGCATTCCATACAATGTATTTCTGTATTGTATATGATTCAATCTATATTTTGTACGTGCGTCCGTCTTTACGTGTTGTATAAAGGACAGGTTGGAAGAATAGGCTTTGCCTAAAACCTTTATCCTTTTGTAATAAAGTTCTGAGTCTGAGTCTGAGTCTCTCGCAATGCGCATTACACGATTTTTTTTAAGAACATAAAAGGAAAGAAGAGTTTTAAAAACAGAGAAACAAAGTTACTGATCTTGTGCGTTAAGCCAAAGTGAGTTATTTTAACACATTGATTGAAGACAAAAAAGACATAGCTGTAGTTTGGCGTGAAGTTAATGACATTTTAAATAAATCCAAGAAAGGATCACGTAAATGTGCAGTCACAACTTCACCTGATGAATTTAATGACCACTTTTTATCCCTTGCAGACAAATTAAAACAGCAAAAACAACCAAATGAGTATTCTGATTGTTATGATTCTTTCCTTGTCATTATGTGATGCAACATTGAGCCCCGTGGATTCGTGTTCAATTCCACCCATTGCTGTTCAGGGGGTAGGACGACTTATAGAACATTTAGAGAATACAAAAGCATTGGGACCTGATAAGATTCCACCAAACTTATTAAAGTTGTCTCTGCCCTATATTGTGAAACCAATAACTACATGAGACTTCAAAGCCTTGTTAAGCACGAACTGGATAACACTTCCAGAACTACAGTTAATTAGGTTTGAAATTTAACCTCATATTTTATCTTCTTTTTAACATAGAGGGGGAATCGAGACGAGGGTCGTGGTGTATGTGTGTGTGTGTGTGTGTGTGTCTGTCTGTCTGTGCGTGTGTGTGTGTAGAGCGATTCAGACTAAACTACTGGGCCGATCTTTATGAAATTTGACATGAGAGTTTCTGAGAATGATATCCCCGGACGTTTTTTTTATTTTTTCGATAAATACCTTTGATGACGTCATATCCGGCTTTTTGTAAAAGTTGAGGCAACACCCTCATTTTTCAATCAAATTGATTGAAATTTTGGCAAAGCAATCTTCGACGAAGGCCGGACTTTGGTATTGCATTTCAGCCTGGTGGCTTAAGAACTAATGAATGAGTTTGGTCATTAACAATCGGAAACTTGTAATTAAAAAAAATAAATTATTAACCGATCCAAATTTAATTTCATCTTATTCTTCGTCATTTTTTGATTCCAAAAACATATACATATGTTATATTTGGATTACAAACAAGCTCTGAAAATTAAAAATATGAAAATTATGATTAAAACAAAATTTCCGAAATCGATTTAAAAGCAATTTCATCGTATTTCTTGTCGGTTCCTGATTCCAAAAGCATATAGATATGATATGTTTGGATTAAAAACACGCTCAGAAAGTTAAAACGAAGAGAGGCACAGAAAAGTGTGCTATGCAGCACAGCGAAACCACTACCGCGCTAAACATGCTCGTTAATTTCACTGCTTTTTCCACAAGCGGCGGACTACGGTCATTGTGAAAAAAATGCAGTGCGTTCAGTTTCATTCTGTGAGTTCCACAGCTTGACTAAATGTAGTAATTTCGCCTTACGCGACTTGTTTATATATACTGTCCCAGGCTGTATTAGCAACTCCTCAGATTCATGCAATCAACTGTACATGTACCATTTCTTGATGTTGACATGACACCAGTCCCTCTATTAAGAATAACTTCTGTATTTATGCAGGAGAAGGAGAACGTGTCTTGAGCCATTTACAGGTACTTGCTAATTTATTGTTTCCCTTCTCAACACATAATTTCAGAGCCCTAAACCCTAACCCTAACCCTAACCCTAAATCATTAATTTTCACTATCAATCTTCTTCTTCTTCAGCGTTCCAGAATTGTCTGGTTACGTGTGAGCTCGTTTGCCCATTTGGGTTCCCCACACTATACTCTGAGAGCAAGCATAGTCAGCTTCACTCCGCTTTCGTTGAGTAGGATATGCTGGGTATTTTCGTGTTTACATAACCCACCGAACTCCGACATGGATTACAGGATCTTTTCCGTGCGCACTTGATCTTGTGCTTGCGTGTACACACGAAGGGGGTTAAGTCACTAGCAGGTTTTCACATAAGTTGACCTGGGAGATCGGAAAAATCTCCACTCTTATCCCACCAGGCGGCATCGACCGGGATTCGAACTCACGACCTCCCGATTAGGAGGCCGACGTCTTACCACCACGCCACTGCGCCCGTCCACTATCAATCAAAAATAGGACAGCTTAACCTTGTTTTCCCTTTCGCGCAGAAATGTTCGCTCAAATGATTGAGCGCGTTATACGCGGTAGTGTAAAACAAAGCAAAAAGAAATTGCAATGAGTATTTGAGAAGCCCACGAATTCACAAGCAGTGAGCCCCACCTTATAGTAAGCTTGTAACTAAGAAGCATATACAGTCAATTTGTGACCTCGGAATAATGAATAATCTGTTATGACCAGACTTCAGCATCAGACAGGCAGAGCAAAAGGTTCCTGCATCCACTCCATGCACGCAGCAACTACCAAATAAAATAAAAACTCGTAAGTTTCATCCGTGCGTTTTTGACTCACATGCGAAGCAAAAGTGAGTCTATGTACTCACCCGAGTCGTCCGTCCGTCCGTCCGTCCGGACGTCCGGAAAACTTTAACGTTGGATATTTCTTGGACACTATTCAGTCTATCAGTACCAAATTTGGCAAGATGGTGTATGATGACAAGGCCCCAAAAAACATACATAGCATCTTGACCTTGCTTCAAGGTCAAGGTCGCAGGGGCCATAAATGTTGCCTAAAAAACAGCTATTTTTCACATTTTTCCCATTTTCTCTGAAGTTTTTGAGATTGAATACCTCACCTATATATGATATATAGGGCAAAGTAAGCCCCATCTTTTGATACCAGTTTGGTTTACCTTGCTTCAAGGTCAAGGTCACAGGAGCTCTTCAAAGTTGGATTGTATACATATTTTGAAGTGACCTTGACCCTGAACTATGGAAGATAACTGTTTCAAACTTAAAAATTATGTGGGGCACATGTTATGCTTTCATCATGAGACACATTTGGTCACATATGATCAAGGTCAAGGTCACTTTGACCCTTATGAAATGTGACCAAAATAAGGTAGTGAACCACTAAAAGTGACCATATCTCATGGTAGAAAGAGCCAATAAGCACCATTGTACTTCCTATGTCTTGAATTAACAGCTTTGTGTTGCATGACCTTGGATGACCTTGACCTTGGGTCAAGGTCACATGTATTTTGGTAGGAAAAATGTGTAAAGCATGTGAGTCGTATGGGCTTTGCCCTTCTTGTTTAGTTTTTTAGGGCGTTTCCTTGAAACAAATAATAAGGTACGGGTTTTCTTCTCAAGAACTGTTGCTCACTTTAAAAATCAGCCAGAGATACAAGCTTTTCAGTCTCACCGCGTGTGCAAAACATTAAGGGAGTTAAAAATTGCTCGCTCTTTACGTAGGGCACCTAGGATGTTCCCGTTTGGTGAGCGTTCAAATGGAAGGGTGGTTGTACTGTGTGTAAAAGCCTGACAGTATCTGTGATGGTTTACGGGAGGCTTACTGTCCGGGCGTGATTTCCGATATTGAATATTCATAACAGCCGTCCAGCACCAAAACGAGGCGCCATTGTTGTAGAGGACCAAGTCCACGAAAATAAATTCTTTGAACATTTCTCACGCTCGACAGAAAGCAGCCAAGATGTTCCCGTTCGGTGAGCTTTCAAATGGAAGTATGCTTGTACTGTATGTAGCCGCTCGGGGAGCTCTGTGATGGTTTACGGGAGGCTTACTGTGCCTTTAAGGGAGCTAAATATTGTCTTAGTTGCCTAACCTCCATAATTGTGTATGTGGATTGTGATCGAGTGTTGAAGATTTCAGTGTGTCTGGTACGGCAAAATGGATCGTATTTTATCGTTCGGGGTGATGGTTCGCCACCAGGAGATCACTCGAGTTTGTCAAAAGAAGTTATTTCTTCATCACTTGGATGGCGATTTCACAATATTACGTACGTGCAAAGTTAAAAAGTGTTTTTCTTTAGTGGTCGGGAACGCGCTGCGTTTTTGGTGTAGGATTTGCTTTGCGGTGGGGATGGGGGGAGGGGGGGGGATGGAGGCGTTAGGGGGGGGTAGGAGTCAGGGCGTGTACACTGGGTAAACTCAGAAGGAAAGAGGGTTGGGGGCTCAGATTTAACGATGTACAAAATAATCGCCGATACTTTTCAGCTAAAAATTCGTAACACGCTGCTGGAGCGCCGCAGGAGGAGGCAGGAAGACCGCCTCAAACAATTCCTCCTGGCGCAGATGAAGAGTCAGAGAGTCTGAAGTAAATGTAGACTAATGGGACACCACGGTGACGAACCTGGACAGGGTTTATGCGTGGTCAGTCACAGTATAGCCATGCATGGTACAATGTAACATCAAGAGGTCAGTCACAGTATAGCCATGCATGGTACAATGTAACATCAAGAGGTCAGTCACAGTATAGCCATGCATGGTACAATGTAACATCAAGAGGTCAGTCACAGTATAGCCATGCATGGTACAATGTAACATCAAGAGGTCAGTCACAGTATAGCCATGCATGGTACAATGTAACATCAAGAGGTCAGTCACAGTATAGCCATGCATGGTACAATGTAACATCAAGAGGTCATTTAAATATAAATGTGTGTGACGACACAGGAGAACACAGGGCTAAAGTCTCTAGCTGCTATTTCGAGCAAAGGGCAATTTTGTTGACTGGAATAATGAAAATGTACTAGAATACCTCATTGCCTCCAAGAGCGCTCGTGAGAAAACCCATTATTTGAATGTGGATTTCAGAACCGCCGCTATATACTGTACAATGCTACTTACTTTCACTTTCGATTTCGTATTACCTATAATATAACCAGACAAATATCTATTTTCGCTTCTATCCGCTTCTTGCGAGATTTGAGAATTTACAGTTTTGGAAACGCGCTGTCGTTACTTTGCTACGACTCTGAAATTGATGGAGTTACTTCCCATGACACTGGAACTGCATAGAAAACGACGTCCTCCCGAGTGTGTGGGAGGCAAAAGTTAACATTTTATTGTTGAAAAAAACACGTACGTCACGATTGTATCTAGGGGATTTCTTTCCTTTTTTGAGTGAGTTATTGTATGCATATTATTTGCGAAATTCTAAACTTTTGAATCGATTAAAAATCAGTTTAAAACAGTTGCATTTTAGCCCGATTTTCTCATCCAGCATCACATTTCTTGGTCTTGTCTGGTATGACGGCTCCATTAGAATTGTCACTGAGGTTCAGTTGAACATGCTGAGGTCAAACTGATGGAGTAGTAGAACTTTGAATGTTTCAATGAAGGATAACCGCCGTCTGGCCTAAAGTGCCAGGCAGAGGGGGCGTGCATTCACCTGACCAGCAATCTGCAGGGTTCTTGAAATAAAGTATCAATTCATTGCCTCAACAACAACAACAACAACAACAACAACAACAACAACAACAACAAAATTCGTAATAGCATTTTGGACGAAAAAATCTAAAATAGAAATGTAGGATTTCTGTTTCGTTTAGGTGTTTTTGCTCAATTACAGTGTTTAATGCGGGGAAGAGAACTATAACTCCGAGCATGAATATTATTATGCGGAAGGTTTTTGCGAAAGGAAAACAGGCACCGGCAGGTTTGTGTTGAAAAAGTTAGTTGTTTTTATGAAATAGTCGGAGAAAAGGGATAACTATGTGACACACCTTGTCCTGGATAGCTGTTATATATGTTCCCTGCAGTAGATTCTCAGATATTGCCTCACCAGAGGCTCGGAAATACCCCAAAACCGACCTTCAGAAAAACAAGCAAGCTATCGACTCGGACGTGTGTGACCTATATATAATGTTTGGTTGCGTGCATACTTGAAAGAGCGGTATTTATTTCACTGCTGTTGCGCAAGTTTGCAAGGTCGCGAGTGTGTGCTTTGTGCGTCCAGTCAACACTTTGACTCAATGAGTTGTCGAGGGCCGGAGTGTTGTTTCAAGAAGAATTAAAGACATTCGCTACACGGCAGCTTGTCAGAGCTCAAACATTTGCGACGCGTGTCTGTAAAAGGATACAGCTGGTTTTGAATGTTGGTGATCCGTCAGGTTTGGGGTCCGAGTGGTTCCGTTCCCCTTCCATACTTTAGAACAATGTTTTGTGTGATGGTGCTTTGATCGAATTGGCCAAGCTCTCCCCCTTCCCCTGTCTCTCACACCCACACATGCACACACAGAGAAACACAGAGACACACAGACACAGACACACACGCACGCACGCACGCACGCACGCACGCATGCACACACACACACACACACACACACACAAACACACACGCACGCACACAGCCACTGAAAATACTTAGAAATATTTATTCTTGCAAAGTGAATCATCTACAAAACCAAACAATGAAACATGCACTGAAAATAATATGTGTTAATGATATAACATACGATAACGAGACAGGCAGATACGATCACGTTGCCTGGTTACATCATAATGTTAATGGAAATGAGTGAGTACTATTGTTAGTTTAGCATTGTGTTTTTTGTTCCTTTTATTGTTACATGTTTGTCTACCATAATTCACCATTATTATTTTGACATTATTTCAAACTTGTTATATTAAAATCGTCCGCCAAATTTCATTTGCTTTTAAGAGTACGCTCATAAGCCTAGCTTGTTGTGCTCCATGTTCCTTATTTCATGTATGCGGCAATATTCCAATGAAATTTACTGAATAAACTTGTTTAAACCAAATGACACCCCCAAGAGCATACCTTTAAGTGATATCCATAACAGATAATCTCTTAAAACTGCCCAAGGGTCAAAGCAAAGGCCTCAGTGGTCACGATCACGTGGACTGTGAAGACAGTCTCTCATGCTCATTGTTTGCATCCTATTCCGGAAGTGACGCGCCCACAACCGGAAATGACGCAGCGGACAGGGAGGCGCACCAACAGTTTTCGGGACATTCATTTTTATCGACAGAGTCTAATACTTAGTATCCTTTGCCAATTGAGAGAAAGCAGGGTGGAAAGATAAGGGGTGGTGGGGGCTGAGCCGGGGGGGGGGGGGGGCGGCGGGAGCGGAAGTTAAGAAGAGAGAAAGAAGGGGTGTAGGTGTAGAAAAGGGGGGATGGGAGCGCGCGTGAAAACAAATTCTCCAGAGTTCTCGACTGACCAAATAGACGCTCCTGGTACCCATGGCGTTGCCTCCCTTTGAATACATAATGTGTCTGATCATGACATAAACTTGTGTACATACAAGACAAAGACAGCTCAAACTGACATAAACTTGTGTACATACAAGACAAAGACAGCTCAAACTGACATAAACTTGTGTACATACAAGACAAAGACAGCTCAAACTGACATAAACTTGTGTACATACAAGACAAAGACAGCTCAAACTGACATAAACTTGTGTATATACAAGACAAAGACAGCTCAAACTGACATAAACTTGTGTACATACAAGACAAAGACAGCTCAAACTGACATAAACTTGTGTACATACAAGACAAAGACAGCTCAAACTGACATTTGCTTCGCGTTCTCTGTTTCGACGACAACCATATTTTGGGATGGCCAGGTTTGGCACTTGATGTTACTTTTGAAACTATGACTGACAAATCATATGTTTAAAAAGTAATTTTGATTTGTCGTTCACCTGAAATACTGTTTACAATACTGCAAGGGCGATGTTGTCTCACCTGTTCTTCGCCCACTATCCGTCGGTCATTCATTTTTCCAACCAG
>NC_090259.1:2082123-2264623 GCF_037325665.1 Littorina saxatilis | reverse complement strand
ACGAGGCAGAGAAGAAGTGAAAGCAGAGAGTGGACAGTTTGTATTCAATGCGGGCTTGGATGGGTAACCAGTGGAGTGTGCGGCTAAGTGGTGTGACATGATCTTTTTTTCGTGCTTTGAGGATCAGGCGTGCTGCAGAATTTTGAACTTTCTGTAGTTTGTGCAGGAGGTAGAGTGGACAGCCAGAGAGAAGAGAGTTACAGTAGTCAAGTTTAGAAAGAACAAGAGAGCAGACTAGAGTGTTTGTAGTTTGAACGGACAGAGTATGGCGGATGGTTGCGATCTTGCGGAGTTCAAAGTATGCGGACCTACAGATGTTGGAGATGTGCTTGTTGAGTGTCATGTCTGAGGAGATGGTGAAGCCGAGGTTTCTAGCTGAAGAAGAGAAAGAGATGTCGATATTGCCTACTTGGACAGACGAAGGTTGAGAATTTGGGAACTTAGTGGACTTCGCGTAAGGTGAAAATACAATATTTAGTCAAGTAGCTGTCGAACTCACAGAATGAAACTGAATGCAACGCAACGCAGCAAGACCGTATACTCGTAGCATCGTCACTCCATCGCCCGTGGCAAAGGCAGTGCCCGTGGAATTGACAAGAAGAGCGGGGTATTCGTTGCGCTGAGAAGGATAGCACGCTTTTCTGTACCTCTCTTCGTTTTAACTTTCTGAGCGTGTTTTTAATCCAAACATATCATATCTATATATTTTTGGAATCAGGAACCGACAAGGAATAAGATGAAAGTGTTTTTAAATTGATTTCGAAAAAAAAAAAAATTGATAATAATTTTTATATATTTAATTTTCAGAGCTTGTTTTTAATCCGAATATAACATATTTATATGTTTTTGGAATCAGCAAATAATGGAGAATAAGATAAACGTAAATTTGGATCGTTTTATAAATTTTTATTTTTTTTTACAATTTTCAGATTTTTAATGACCAAAGTCATTAATTAATTTTTAAGCCACCAAGCTGAAATGCAATACCGAACCCCGCGCTTTGTCGAACATGACCCGACCAAAATTTCAACCAATTTGGTTGAAAAATGAGAGCGTGACAGTGCCGCCTCAACTTTCACGAAAAGCCGGATATGACGTCATCAAAGACATTTATCAAAAAAATGAAAAAAACTTCCGGGGATATCATACCCAGAAACTCTCATGTCAAATTTCATAAAGATCGGTCCAGTAGTTTACTCTCAATCGCTCTACACACAGACACACACACACACGCACATACACCACGACCCTCGTTTCGATTCCCCCTCGATGTTAAAATATTTAGTCAAAACTTGACTAAATATAAAAATAGAATGGGTGATTCTGGGGAAATTGTCCGCTGCCGGATCGGAAGTACCCAATAATGATGCAACTGTTTCATTATTTCGATTCATAGATCATCCGAAACGTTTGGAATGACTACAATGAATACAAGTCGCGTAAGGCGAAAATACAATATTTAGTCAAGTAGCTGTCGAACTCACAGAATGAAACTGAACGCAACGCAACGCAGCAAGACCGTATACTCGTAGCATCGTCACTCCACCGCCCGTGGCAAAGGCAGTGCCCGTGGAATTGACAAGAAGAGCGGGGTATTCGTTGCGCTGAGAAGGATAGCACGCTTTTCTGTACCTCTCTTCGTTTTAACTTTCTGAGCGTGTTTTTAATCCAAACATATCATATCTATACATTTTTGGAATCAGGAACCGACAAGGAATAAGATGAAAGTGTTTTTAAATTGATTTCGAAAAAAAAAATTGGATAATAATTGTTATATATTTAATTTTCAGAGCTTGTTTTTAATCCGAATATAACATATTTATATGTTTTTGGAATCAGCAAACGATGGAGAATAAGATAAACGTCAATTTGGATCGTTTTATAATTTTTTATTTTTTTTTTACAATTTTCCGATTTTTAATGACCAAAGTCATTAATTAATTTTTAAGCCACCAAGCTGAAATGCAATACCGAACCCCGGGCTTCGTCGAAGATTACTTGACCAAAATTTGAACCAATTTGGTTGAAAAATGAGGGCGTGACAGTGCCGCCTCAACTTTCACGAAAAGTCGGATATGACGTCATCAAAGACATTTCTCACTAAAATGAAAAAAACGTTCGGGGATTTCATACCCAGGAACTCTCATGTCAAATTTCATAAAGATCGGTCCAGTAGTTTAGTCTGAATCGCTCTACACACACACACACGCACACACACACGCACGCACATACACCACGACCCTCGTTTCGATTCCCCCTCGATGTTAAAATATTTAGTCAAAACTTGACTAAATATAAAAATACAAGGATTACGAGTTAAGAATTTGTTTTTTTCAGTAAACTTTTTTTTTTAAATTGCCGTCGAAGAGGATGGAACCCATGACCACCATTGTAAGGAAAGCGTTCGGCGCTTTACCAACTGAGCTGTTCTGTCGCACGGTTGGCGAGGGAGATTTAAACTTCAAAATAATATTACACTCGAGTTCTCGAGCGTGGGGATCAGTATTGACTCGATTCGAGTTTCCGAATGCTTCCGTTCGTATTTGTGTACTGTTCTCTTTATCTCACTGTTCGAGGCAAGTTCAGTTAATAACTGACCCTATATATAATATATAATACTCCCGTTCACTTCGTATAAGTTTGGAAACAAATGTCAAGTAGCGTTAGTTTCAAGCGTGACCGACATCATTGACCAATCGCCGAAAGGCGCAAGACGTCAATGCATGAAAGGATTTCCCAACGCAGAATCCTAAATTCTCGATGACACACACAGGATTTTGTTCGGAAGGACGACGATCTATGAACGGTTTATTGTATCAAGTGAAGCAAGCGGCTACAACTGGGCGATAGAGCCAATGAATAGTGATATGAACTTGTAGTACTTATTGACATGGAATCAGTCACAGGCCTCTCAACCAGGAGTATGGCCCCAATGGTTTTACTGTGATGGGGTAGAACACAAGTTATCATCGTCTCTCTCAGCAAAACACACGGGACGGGTACTTACTGCATGTCGTGCCTTCACATGTTGCACCGTCGTCACACTTGTTATCGGTACCACAGGCTACTCCTGCCGCTTGTGCCTCGGTGCCTGAAAAACACCAAGCACCACATCACACATCAGCACGCACATATTCAAATATGAAATGAGGCGAGCTATGATAAACTTGAGCAGAAACAGTGCCAAAAGCGACATGAATGTAAAATAATAATAATAATTCTTAACAAAAAAAATATATACGATTACATATTGAAATAAGATAAGAGAAGACATATGTGACCCGTTCTCACAAAATGATAGATAAGTTGATTTTTAGCATCCTGTGATATGTATATGCTAAGAAAGTACAGACATCCCTCTTTACAATGATGCAAGTTGCAAGTGAGTGGTACAAACATTACTTTGTTACATTAGTTTAAAACTACTAACCAGCATGTCGGCCATTTTGAGAAAATAAATGTTAAAGTTGTCACATTGAAAACAGGTATTTCCCCTAGCAACCTAGGTAATTCATGCTTCGTAGCTCATGAAATGGTGAGAAATAGTATACAAAAGCATAGACATTAGACCAGAAATAATGTATTTGTTTTGGCCGTTACAACCGTTATCATTGGGTTTCTATGAAAGTTTTGGGGCACCAGATCAAAATTTAGTCCTTGATATTTCCAACGATGTATAATAAGCGGGGGTTCTGCAAATAATCAGTTTGACAATGTGGCCTTGTGTGGCCTTTGTTTACAAGAAAGGGACGCTTCGGATCGATAGTAGGTATGAACAAAATCAAGTGTAACACATTTGTAGGATGATTTTGACTAAATGCAGGCAGCATAAGGTAAATGAAGCATAGTTCTCTCCCAAACAGCAAACAAGGTAATTTCAACCATATTGACTCTCACCACCTTATTCTGTTCGCTGAGCAGCTGGCCGCCAACGACTTATCTATCTTTTTGTGAGAACGGGTCACATAATATGAAAAGGAAAGAGTAGACATATATGGTGAGATAAAATAACTGCAGGTAAAATAAGACATATCGTATCATGTGATAGGATAAGATAAGACAAGAAAAGGTAAGAGCACACATATGATATCTATCTATCTATACATATAAATAAAAGAGAGTGTCTGTCTGTCTGTGTGTGTGTGTGTGTCTGTCTGTCTGTGGTCGCCATACATCAGAGATGGCAAAAGATAAGCACAAGATATTTTGCATGCACACTGCCCTGGACCCACAAATGTGCACCTGGGTTTCAGTTTCTCCAGACATTGTTTCCTTCCTCGGATAATTACCCTCCCCATCTATCAATACAGTCTATATAGTGCAAGGGGGGTAAGTCATGCTTTGTCACCCACGGAAGGGAGGTAACTCTCATCAAACAGTATACCGTGTCATTCTCAAGGGTTACCCCCCGCCCGCTATCATCCCGCCGCCCCCCCCCCCCCCCCCCCCCCCCCCCCCCCCACACACACACTAACCCTGCCCCCTGCTCCCCCTCCCTGCCTTCCAGATCATCGCGAATAATGTTTACGAAACGATCGCCTCAGTGAAAGATCACGAGTATTTACAGATTTCTCTCCCCTGTTCAAAAAGGTATGACGCGCTCACTCATGAGGTATGCGTGCTTTAATCAGACGGTAACTACAGTGGGTGTGAGAAGGGGTAAACAAATCACGAAGAACACGTTGAACCAAATAGAAACTTGCCTTGCCTATACATCCAAATGTATGAGCTCACACTGTCATTTTTCTTATCCACATTGGAATAAGATTCGAGAGGTTTCTGAGAGAGGGGAGAGCAGAAACACCCGGGCGAAGCCGGGCCTGACTGCTAGTTGTCAAATAAGATACGATTAGACATGCCATAGGATAAGATAAGAGTTAGATACCTCTTGTGATAAAATACGATAACATTCGATGAGATAATTCTTTATTCAAGGGGGTATACTGACGTAAACTAGCAGGCCGGTGCTTTTTCACATCCACATATCTCATGTTCTAATAATCATTCATTTCAAATCGTGTAAGTGGGTGAAAAGGTACATACGAGAGAGAGAGAGAGAGAGAGAGAGAGAGAGAGAGAGAGAGAGAGAGAGAGAGAGAGAGAGAGAGAGAGAGAGAGAGAGAATTGAATTGAATTGAATTGAACTTTATTTAACAAGGATTAAGATTTAAGGCTACGCCTTTTCTTACAATCTGTCCTTGGGACGCAGAGAGAGAGAGAGAGAGAGAGAGAGAGAGAGAGAGAGAGAGAGAGAGAGAGAGAGAGAGAGAGATATGAGAGAAAGAGAGAGAAAGAGAGAGAGAGAAATATGAGATAGAGAGAGAGAAATATGAAAGAGAGAGAGAGAGAGAGAGAGAGAGAGAGAGAGAGAGAGAGAGAGAGAGAGAGAGAGAGAGAGGGGATATAATGACCAACAAGAAAAAATGGAAAACCACACGCGAGGATAGAGAGAAGAGAGAGAGAGAGTGGGGAGAGAGAGAGAACAAAAAGAGAAGAGACAGAGAGAGTGGGGAGAGAGAGAGAGAGTGGGGAGAGAGAGAGAGTGGGGAGAGAGAGAGAGTGGGGAGAGAGAGAGAACAAAAAGAGAAGAGACAGAGATAGTGGGGAGAGAGAGAGAACAAAAAGAGAAGAGAGAGAGATAACAAAGGGTGGGAGAGAGTTGGGAGAGAGAGAACTAAAAGAGAGAAAGAGAGCTAGAGAGAAAGAGTCTGAACACTTCGCGTATCATTTTTCATCCTACAAGGCTAGTGCAATATTGTGTGATTTTTGTCCGAATGCTGCGTCAGTCTTCAATCAATCAATCAATGAGTCTTATATCGCGCATATTCCGTGGGTACAGTTCTAGGCGCTCTGCAGTGATGCCGTGTGAGATGAAATTTTATACGGCCAGTAGATTGCAGCCATTTCGGCGCATTACCTTTCACGGCCTATTATTCCAAGTCACACGGGTATAGGTAGACAATTATTAACTGTGCCTAAGCAATTTTGCCAGGAAAGACCCTTTTGTCAATCGTGGGATCTTTAACGTGCACACCCAATGTAGTGTACACGGGGGGAGGTTCGGACACCGAAGAGAGTCTGCACACAAAGTTGACTCTGTGAAATAAATTTCCGCCGAACCTGGGATCGAACTCACGCTGACAGCGGCCAACTGAATGCAAATCCAGCGCGCTACCAACTGAGCTATATCCCCGCCCCGGAATTGCTCTGGAATTGAAATCGTCCCCTAAGTGATTCAGTTTTAAGTACTTTGAGTTAAGTTTTATTGTAATTCAATCAAGTTGGCGTTTTAATTAAACAGATCCTGTGATTGGTCAGAATGGCCCCAACTCATTAAAAATTACAGGTCATTAAATAGAGCTTAAACAATGACCAAGAGTTGATTACTGGAAAATAAACCACGAGTGGGTATTTGCAGCTGCTTGGTAATTCACGAGTGTGCGTAACTAAATTGAATACCCATAATGCAAAGTCACTTCCGTCCGCTACAATTAACAAGAGACAACGCTTTTAATCAGCTCTGACATTAATGGGGTTTTCTGCGTCTACGCCGCGGGGTTTCCATTGTTGAGTATAATTTATGTGTTAGTGGATTGTGTGTTTTTATAGTATTACAATCTTTGTGCGATTTTTCATGCAATAGGGTTTTTAAATTGGCGAATCTATCCTTGGTTCCTGCTAGAAGCCAGCGCGCTGATTGGAGATAGACGTCATGGTGTCACCCAGCCTCGGTGTACAGACACAAAATTGGTCTGAATTCGCGACCCTGGGGCATTCGTTTGCTCGCAGATTCGGGGGATTCCTCAAGAATGACACGCAGGTGTCGGCTAGTTTGGGTTTCGGGACCTGTGAGATTGAAGTGACTTTGCATTATGGGTATTCAATTTAGTTACGCATTTTTTCTTTGGATCGGTACGAAACAACTTTCTTAAGACGCAACCAAAAATGCCAAACCATTTCTCCACATAAATTTCTTTTTGTTACCGGCTCATTTCGGCCAAAATTAAATTAAAAAGAATGGCAGGATCGATACCTCAGAACTTGACCATGCGATTTTCAAGTGAGCAGGTCGGCATTGCACACTCAGAGGGTGGGTCGGCATTGCACACTCAGAGGGTGGATCGTGCCTTGCCGTTTTGTGAAGCATCCACCAACAAAACTGGCTTTTCGGTATTTTTAGTTGATAAAGTGTATTAAAGTGTATTTGAAAATATCATAAATTTCACTCTGTCTCAATCCCTAAGAAGGTATTTTTTAATTCAAGATTTTAGGTTTTTTGTTTTTACATTTAGTCAAGTTTTGACTAAATGTTTTAACATAGAGGGGGGAATCGAGACGAGGGTCGTGGTGTATGTGCGTGTCTGTGTGTGTGTGTGTGTAGAGCGATTCAGACTAAACTACTGGGCCGATCTTTATGAAATTTGACATGAGAGTTCCTGAGTATGATATCCTCAGACGTTTTTTTCATTTTTTTGATAAATGTCTTTGATGACGTCATATCCGGCTTTTCGTGAAAGTTGAGGCGGCACTGTCACGCCCTCATTTTTCAACCAAATTAGTTGAAATTTTGGTCAAGTAATCTTAGACAAAGCCCGAACTTCGGTATTGCATTTCAGCTTGGTGGCTTAAAAATTAATTAATGACTTTGGTCATTAAAAATCTAAAAATTGTAAAAAAAATATTTTTTTTATAAAACGATCCAAATTACGTTCATCTTATTCTCCATCATTTGCGAATTCCAAAAACATATAAATATGTTATATTTGGATTAACAACAAGCTCTGAAAATTAAATATATAAAAATTATGATCAAAATTTTTTTTTCGAAATCAATTTAAAAACACTTTCATCTTATTCCTTGTCGGTTCCTGATTCCAAAAACATATAGATATGATATGTTTGGATTTAAAACACGCTCAGAAAGTTAAAACGAAGAGAGCTACAGAAAAGCGTGCTATCCTTCTCAGCGCAACGAATACCCCGCTCTTCTTGTCAATTCCACTGGCACTGCCTTTGCCACGGGCGGTGGAGTGACGATGCTACGAGTATACGGTCTTGCTGCGTTGCGTTGCGTTCAGTTTCATTCTGTGAGTTCGACAGCTACTTGACTAAATGTTGTATTTTCGCCTTACGCGACTTGTTTGTTTGTTTTGCTTAACGCCCAGCCGACGTGACGAAGGGCCATATCAGGGCGGTGCTGCTTTGACATATAACGTGCGCCACACACAAGACACAAGTCGCAGCACAGGCTTCATGTCTCACCCAGTCACATTATTCTGACACCGGACCAACCAGTCCTAGCACTAACCCCATAATGCCATACGCCAGGCGGAGCAGCCACTAGATTGCCAATTTTAAAGTCTTAGGTATGACCCGGCCGGGGTTAAGATTTTAGTTGATCTTGTTTATTTTCAGTGAGATAAACAACAAGTCGCGTAAGGCGAAAATACAATATTTAGTCAAGTAGCTGTCGAACTCACAGAATGAAACTGAACGCAACGCAACGCAGCAAGACCGTATACTCGTAGCATCGTCACTCCACCGCCCGTGGCAAAGGCAGTGCCCGTGGAATTGACAAGAAGAGCGGGGTATTCGTTGCGCTGAGAAGGATAGCACGCTTTTCTGTAGCTCTCTTCGTTTTAACTTTCTGAGCGTGTTTTAAATCCAAACATATCATATCTATATGTTTTTGGAATCAGGAACCGACAAGGAATAAGATGAAAGTGTTTTTAAATTGATTTCGAAAAAAAAATTTTGATCATAATTTTTATATATTTAATTTTCAGAGCTTGTTGTTAATCCAAATATAACATATTTATATGTTTTTGGAATTCGCAAATGATGGAGAATAAGATGAACGTAAATTTGGATCGTTTTATAAAAAAAATATTTTTTTTACAATTTTTAGATTTTTAATGACCAAAGTCATTAATTAATTTTTAAGCCACCAAGCTGAAATGCAATACCGAAGTTTGGGCTTTGTCTAAGATTACTTGACCAAAATTTCAACTAATTTGGTTGAAAAATGAGGGCGTGACAGTGCCGCCTCAACTTTCACGATATGACGTCATCAAAGACATTTATCAAAAAAATGAAAAAAACGTCTGAGGATATCATACCCAGGAACTCTCATGTCAAATTTCATAAAGATCGGCCCAGTAGTTTAGTCTGAATCGCTCTACACACACACACACACACACAGACAGACAGACAGACACACACACACGCACATACACCACGACCCTCGTCTCGATTCCCCCCTCTACGTTAAAACATTTAGTCACTTGACTAAATGTTTTAACGTAGAGGGGGAATCGAGACGAGGGTCGTGGTGTATGTGCGTGTGTGTGTGTGTGTGTGTGTCTGTCTGTCTGTGTGTGTGTGTGTGTGTGTAGAGCGATTCAGACTAAACTACTGGACCGATCTTTATGAAATTTGACATGAGAGTTCCTGGGTATGATATCCCCATACTTTTTTTTCTTTTTTTTGATAAATGTCTTTGATGACGTCATATCCGGCTTTTCGTGAAAGTTGAGGCGGCACTGTCACGCCCTCATTTTTCAACCAAATTGGTTGAAATTTTGGTCGGGTAATGTTCGACGAAGCCCGGACTTCGGTATTGCATTTCAGCGTGGTGGCTTAAAAATCAATTAATGACTTTGGTCATTAAAATCTGAAAATTGTAAAAAAAATATGTTTTTTATAAAACGATCCAAATTTACGTTTATCTTATTCTCCATCATTTGCTGATTCCAAAAACATATAAATATGTTATATTCGGATTAGAAACAAGCTCTGAAAATTAAATATATAAAAATTATTATCAAAATTAAATTTTCCAAATCAATTTAAAAACACTTTCATCTTATTCCTTGTCGGTTCCTGATTCCAAAAACATATAGATATGATATGTTTGGATTAAAAACACGCTCAGAAAGTTAAAACGAAGAGAGGTACAGAAAAGCGTGCTATCTTTCCCAGCGCAACTACTACCCCGCTCTTCTTGTCAATTTCACTGCCTTTGCCGTGCGCGGTGGACTGACGATGCTACGAGTATACGGTCTTGCTGCGTTGCATTGCGTTCAGTTTCATTCTGTGAGTTCGACAGCTACTTGACTAAATGTTGTATTTTCGCCTTACGCGACTTGTTTGTTTGTTTTGCTTAACGCCCAGCCGACGTGACGAAGGGCCATATCAGGGCGGTGCTGCTTTGACATATAACGTGCGCCACACACACGACACAAGTCGCAGCACAGGCTTCATGGAGTCTCACCCAGTCACATTATTCTGACACCGGACCAACCAGTCCTAGCACTAACCCCATAATGCCAGACGCCAGGCGGAGCAGCCACTAGATTGCCAATTTTAAAGTCTTAGGTATGACCCGGCCGGGGTTAAGATTTTAGTTGATCTTGTTTATTTTCAGTGAGATAAACAAGTCGCGTAAGGCGAAAATACAATATTTAGTCAAGTAGCTGTCGAACTCACAGAATGAAACTGAACGCAACGCAACGCAGCAAGACCGTATACTCGTAGCATCGTCACTCCACCGCCCGTGGCAAAGGCAGTGCCCGAGGAATTGACAAGAAGAGCGGGGTATTCGTTGCGCTGAGAAGGATAGCACGCTTTTCCGTACCTCTCTTCGTTTTAACTTTCTGAGCGTGTTTTTACTGAATCCAAACATATCATATCTATATATTTTTGGAATCAGGAACCGACAAGGAATAAGATGAAAGTGTTTTTAAATTGATTTCGAAAAAAAAAAATTGATAATAATTTTTATATATTTAATTTTCAGAGCTTGTTTTTAATCCAAATATAACATATTTATATGTTTTTGGAATCAGCAAATGATGGAGAATAAGATAAACGTAAATTTGGATCGTTTTATAAATTTTTATTTTTTTTTACAATTTTCAGATTTTTAATGACCAAAGTCATTAATTAATTTTTAAGCCACCAAGTTGAAATGCAATACTGAAGTCCGGGCTTCGTCGAAGATTACTTGACCAAAATTTCAACCAATTTGGTTGAAAAATGAGGGCGTGACAGTGCCGCCTCAACTTTCACGAAAAGCCGGATATGACGTCATCAAAGACATTTATCAAAAAAATGAAAAAAACGTTCGGGGATTTCATACCCAGGAACTCTCATGTCAAATTTCATAAAGATCGGTCCAGTAGTTTAGTCTGAATCGCTCTACACACACACACACACGCACACACGCACGCACACACGCACGCACACACGCACATACACCACGACCCTCGTTTCGATTCCCCCTCGATGTTAAAATATTTAGTCAAAACTTGACTAAATATAAAAAGGGTCCCGGCCTGATCGCTATAATGTTTAGCTGGTCACCTAGAATCATTCCTGATTTGTCAAATAGCCGTATGGTGCACTAAAATGGTAATAATCAGCAATGACGTACAAGAGGCTTACATGAAAAAGTTGTTCTTTTCAAAGAAATTAGTTTTGTCTATGATATTCACGAAACGGATGTGTTAAGAATTACAACCCCTTTCAAAAAGACCCCAGAAGTTTCGCATGAGTACTGTTCGCAGTGATTCCTCGAATCGTCAGTCGTGTTTGAATAGAAAGCTTACACAGGCAAAACGACTGTTTCTCCGGTCTTTGTTAAACCCCACTATCTCAGAATTTGGCTACAAAGGTTTAAGGAGTTAATCTGAATGGCACATTTCTCTTGTCAAAATTCCTCACATATAATGACCATCTGCATACAAATGACATGTCACAATATACGAGGCTCGCAGGTTATCCATAAATGTTCACCGGATTGATGCTCAAATAAACGACCAGGCCTCAGATCTCCTCTGTTTGAATTTGGACAAACAAAACTTCGGGAAATAAAGAAAATGGGTACTTTTTTAAACCTCCCTCTATAAGATTTGTTTATGTCTCTATTTTATTTATTACAGTTTTGGATTCATTTGTAAGCGTTTGCTGAGGCCTAAAAAAAAATAGGTGTGGTTACGGTAACCCGACCTACCCTATTTTTAGGGGCCGATCCTATAACTTTTTATTACATTTGTCAAAAAAAAAAAAAAAAAAAAAAAAAAACGAGTGCAAAAAACGCAATGAAAGCGAAAGCGTCCGTGTCGCACACTTATTTCCCTGTCAAGTACCGTACTTTCCGGGTCATAAGGCGCGACTTTTTTCCTCGAGTTCGACCCCTGCGTCTTGTATAACGAAGCGCCTAATCCGTGTATGAAATACGAAAAAAATCAAAGAGACCGCTTGAGTACCAGTCAAACAACTTGTGATAATGCATGTTTCAGCTACTTGGTACTGCCCTGCCTTTGATCTGGCCGCACACACAGATTTCCACTCTGTTAAACTCGGTCACTGACCGGTCACTGACCCCGATGCAGGAAGTGTTTCCTCTCTCAGATATGACAGGGGAACCACCTCTCATGGCAAAAACTGGGTCATTGACCCCTGGGAAGAAGGTCGTGTCTTTTAACAAGGCCACCCAGCTATCACAATGCCTTTGGTCACTGACCGGTCACTGACCCCGATGCAGGAAGTGTTTCCTCTCTCAGATATGACAGGGGAACCACCTCTCATGGCAAAAACTGGGTCATTTTGGTGCGCCCTGCGTCCAATGGGTGACTGGATTACAATTTTTTTTTAAAAAGAAGGGGGTGCGTCTTAGATAACAAAGCGCCTTGTCACCGGGAAAGTACGGTAGGTTTAATTTGTACACATTAGAAAAAAAAGTTTAAAAAAAAAAAGTGATTGCCTACCTACCTACCCTATTTTTTTTGGCTATGTTACCGTAACCACACCTATTTTTTTTTTGGCCTGATGAATCTGTTTCGGCCTTTGGCTGAAGGTAAGTGCCTTTTGTATTTGAGCGAAAGTGACCAAAAACATGTTTCTGGTGTCCAAAAAAGTCTACAAATGGGTTTTTTCTTCATCAGACAGTTCACAAAACACGACCTACCTTTGACCAGAAGAAAAATGCAGAGAACAGAAGCAAGGATGAGCTTGGCCATTTTGCTGGTTGATAGTTTTTTGTTGTCGAAAAGACGACTCTGCTCCTTTTGCTCAGGAATTACAGCGAACAGTGACCGTCGTTAGTTGGGGGCTTCTATATATTATGTTTCAATGCCTAGCAACCAGGGTTGTTTATGCATACAAAAAACCCTGGGTTGTGAAAGTCCTTGCGAAACCAATGCACTCTTGAGTAAATAGTGAGGAGTGGAAAGTCAACTAGGTCAAAAATTGTATTTCTGATTGGTGGATTACCGTCGAGTGTTGAAATATTCTAGTGGCGGGTACGGCAAGAAGATGGTATCGTGTTTAAGGATCCTTAGTTGTGGTTCGTTACCTGGAGACAGCACAAGAATTGTTGGGTAACTTTTCATTGCCTGCATAACGATTTCACAATATTTTTTCGATATTCTGTTCTGATGTGCTGCTGTGTGTACCTACTTGAACGTAGCAGACCTCTTTCTTTTCTGGAATTGCGCAAGTATACAAATTGCACAAGGTCCTGAGATGAGTGCCTGTTTTCTTGGCTTTATTTGTGTAGACGCACTAAGTGTCTCCGAGGGGTAAATAAGTACTAATGTTTTAAACAAATCCCACTGCAGCAAATGTTTGATGTGAATCCACTGGAGAACCTACTTTACCAATCATCTGTTAACGGCGAAGGTGTCTTTGGCTCGACCTAGACTATGGAATTGCATTTCATCTTGTTACCTTCAACATTCGCAATGAAGCAGTCATTCAAAGTTATGCCCGATAAAGCAAATCTTTTTAAGTGTAAACAAGATTTACGAAGGTGAAGTAGGCATTGTGTTTTATGATTTCTTGATTATCCCGCTTCCCCCAAATAATGTAGTTTTGTTCCATTGGCTCAAGTTTTGACTAAATGTAAGACCAGGAATCAAAACGAGGGTGGTGGTGTATGTGTGTGTGTGAGTGTGTGTGTTTGTGTGTGTGTGTTTGTGTTTGTGTGTGTGTGTGAGTATGTATGTGTGTGTGTGTTTGTGTGTGTGTGTATGTATGTGTGTGTATTAGTGTATGTGTGTGGGTGTGTGTGTGTGTGTGTGTGTGTATGTGTGTGTGTATGTGTGTGTGTGTGTGTGCGTGCGTGCGTGCTTAAAACAAATCAGACTTTGAAAGGGTGATTTGAGATTATGAACAAATCACGAACATTTAGGGACAGGACAGGAATTGAAACGGCAGGTTTGCATGTGTTCTTGCGCACACATTTACAGGGACAAATGCATTGCACATAGTGGGTACCCCGCACCCTTTCTATATAAACTGAGCAAAAAAAATATTGCACCCAATTTCGTACCCCAACTAAAACATTCATTCACGTGTCATTTTATTCAAACTTTATATGCCATTAAAGGCCTTTCACTTGGCCACCTTGCACACTTTTCGGATTAAACATTTCTGTATTAGGTATCACGTGACCGCCGCCGAAGTCAGGGTACCCCCAAAATCGACCTGACAAAAACCCTAGTCCCGTATTTTAAAATCTGTAAAAATTCAGGATTTGCTGATAAGAAACAGTTCTGCATATCGATGGAAATGCCATTCGATTTCCATTCAAAAACAGTTTCATTTGTGAATCTAACTTGATTAGTCTTGATACAATCTGTTTTCAAATGAGGTAGGGGTAAACAGTTTAAAAGGCCCAAAAGAGCACGTTTTGCAGTCATTTTTTATGGGGTCCTCCACTGAAAGTTCAATATATCCTAAATGTCTCAATGAAAACGTTTCAAACTTCCCGAAAACATGACCAATAGGTGAATAAAGATCACCATAACTTTGTGTGAATACATTGGCAATACAGGTAAAGTTACGTAACGTTTCCAAAAGAACTTTAAAAATATTCATATTAATTCAGGGTGTCATGCCAAAAATTCGTGACTCGTTACCCTCGTAAAATAAAGAATTGTCATTGTCATTGTCATTGTCACTCTCTCTCTCGCTCTCTCTCTCTCTCTCTCTCTCTCTCTCTCTCTCTCTCTCTCTCTCTCTCTCTCTCTCTCTCTCTCTCTCTCTTTCGCGGGGTCTGATGCAGGCAGCAACAGTAGAAAAGGTGCATTTGTTTGCTTTAAAACGTTTTTTAGGTGTTGACAGGCGTACTCCTAATGATCTTGTATATGGTGAATTTGGACGTTATCCCATTTACTTAAATTCATATGTACGTTGCATAAGATACTGGCTGAAACTGACAAGAATGGATGACAGTAGATTACCTCGTAAAGCATATAAGATGTTGTTTTCTCTAGATAGCAGAGGTAAATCTACTTGGGCATCACAGGTACGGTTGTGCCTGTGTCGATATGGTTTTCAGTATGTAGCCTGTATTAATTCGTTTTTGGCATGTTTTAAGCAACGCATTATTGACTGCCGGTGGCAAGAGTGGGATAATCATATTCAGACTAGCGACCGGTTTGCATTGTACCGTACCTTTAAGACAACAAATCTTGTAGAAACATACTTGTCAATTCCAGTAAACAGACACATTTTAAATGTTTTGGTTAAATTTAGATTGGGTATTTCCAGACTTGCTTTACATACAGAAAGGTATAAAGCTGTAAGTGAAAATAATTTGGTCTGTCGTTTGTGTCAATCTAGTACTGAAGATGAATTGCATTTTGTTTTATGCTGCCCTGCACTGGAAAATCTAAGACGTCAATTTATTCCAGCAAAATTTTGTAGATGTCCTTCGAACTTCAAACTTGCACTGTTGTTGTCTGTGAAAAATGAAACTATACTTTGCAATGTAGCTAAGTTCTTGTATTTTTCATTTAAATGTTTAGAAAATGCTGTTTAAGCGTGTTATTTAGTATAAATATAATTTAAACTCTCTTTTTACTGTGCCTGTGACTGGTGGGTACCACCAGTCACAACCCCTCGGTCTGCATGCTTTTATGGTGCATTTGACTTGTGTCTTAAATTGTGAGCTGATGTCAGGTATGTTTGACTGACCAGCAGTGGGCCGCTCACTTGGCTTTTTACCTGCGCCCGCGTCGCAGCAGCGCTCTTCACTTGCTCTTACCGCCTCTGCCCCATCCACCTCCCTTGTTTGTTATAGCTGGCTGCGCTTTTTCATAAATTTGTACCGAAGGATTATGTATACGTTCTGTGAAATATTATGTGTACCTTATATGGAAAACATATTGTTGTTATTGTGTAATAGGGGTGCTAGTTTTAAATTTGTTAAACCCCAAGTGTTCTTAAATAATATGTGATTTTTGTCCCTATGAAATTAAAAAACATGCCTTCGGTTTTTGACACCCAAAAGGAACTTCTTGTCACATGAATTTTATGGTTGTGGTTGTGATGGTGTGTGTGTGTGTGTGTGTGTGTATGGGTGTGTGTGTGAGTGTGTGCGTGTGTGTGTGTGGGTGAGAGAAAGGGAGAATGTACGTTCTGGCTCACCGATTCCGACAGACCCTAAATATTAACGCAAAATAGGCTTCTGGACTAAACTTTTACTAAAATGAAACATGCGACAAAATCAGAAAAATACTGCATAAATCCATACAAAAAAATACAGTAAAGTAAGGTTGTTTTGAACCAATGCCGGGTCTGTCGGAATCAGTAACCCAGAACGTACATTCCCCGTTTCTCTTATACAACGCTAAATTTAGTTTCCATTGAAATATTAACTAGTTGGGCCACTCCAAACAGCCAGCGTGTGTTTTGATCCAATCTGCCCGTCGTCGGCAAGCCATAACTACCGTATTGATCTGGTAAAAACAAACAGCCAGCGTGTGTTTTGATCCAAGCCAGGCCTGCAAGCCTGTCTTCTATATTCCTCCAATGGCAAGACAAGATTAAATCATGTGATAGTAACCATTCACGTCACTTCCGCCCACCACTGTGTGTTGATAACAACCCGATCTAGTTTGTGTTGTTAGCAACCAGGCAGACCTGTCTCGCCATTTCGTATTGAGGTGCTGTTCTGTGAAGACGTGTATGTGTTTCAGTGAAAAAAGTGCTTAATTTAACAAGGTGAATGTCGCAGAATTAGAGAAAGAGCTTCTTGAATCGCAAAATGTTCATCAAGAATTGTTAGATTATTCTAGGCGGTCAACAACTTTAATTCTACCTGACATGGAACAAGCTTGTAATGTCCCACTACCAGCGCCAACACCATCAGAATTTTGGACAGAAGAAGAACAGCATGTACTAGAAGAGAATAGAAAATATTTTGAGCAGATGGCCTTAATAGCAGTTAAGGCTAAAACAGAAGGATTAATGAGACTGCCCAAAAAACCAAAAAGGAAGATAGAAGATTTGTTCAAAGAAAAAGACGGAAAGAAAAAGAGAGTAGAACCAACAACGCCAAGTGATTTACATCACTATCTCGTTTCAAACCAAGCAGATGTTAGCCATGCTATATCCACAGAAGCTTTCACAAATGCAGAAAATGAAAAAGATATTGTGGAAAGACTGCAAAAAGGGATGAGAAATCTCAAAAGACAGGACGCACAACAAATCTTAATTTACATTCAGTTTGGACAGTTTTTGATTATGTGCAAACAATGGCAGGAGAAGCAAAGAAAAGAAGGGAGAATGAAAGAAACGTGGGCTGACTGGTTGAAAGCAAAAACTGGCTATTCCGATGTTCATGCGCGTAGACTACGCGCCGTTGCTAGATCGCTTTATGCATTTCCGCGATTTACCACTGTTGGTTTGCCAATCAGTTTTATCATGGGCAAACCAAATCGAAGAGATGCTCCAGATCGAAGAGTACAGAGAGTACTGGTCAGAAACGCCGCATATTCCTGTCACATCAGAGCTCCAACAGTCCCAGTCTTAGACTTACAGTGCTTGTTTGTGCGCAACAACAGAAGTATCACACTGCACCTGCACTGTTAGACAAGTGTTTAAATATAGTAACGATCATGCATGTACGGTTTCAAAAATAGTAATGACGTGATTCTAAATATAGTAACGATCATGCATGTACGGTTTGCTGCGCCTGCCCTGCTTTGGCTGTCTTCTTAATCATCCTGCTTCAACACCCTGCTTCAGCTGTGTTATTGTTTTTGCTTCACCCTGCTTCAACGCCCTACTATAAACTTTTTAGGCTGCCTTCGGGCGGCCGCCGAGTGTTAACTTATTCAATTGACTTGGGTATTTGATTCAAGCTTTTGATAAGTGTACTTGGTGGCTGCTTTGAAACTCAACAAAGCCTTCTCCCCTTTCACAAACACTCCCCTTTCACAAGCAACGTCCTTTTCCCCGCTGCAGTCAAAACAAAGCTGTCATAGCGGGTTTTCCCGATTGACAAAAATTCTTATTACACACTCAGACTATTTGGAGCCGCGTTTGTTCTCCAGTGCCCAATTGCATAAGAATATTCTGGTGATGAATAAACGCGCTTTGTGTCATTAGCATCTAAAGATTTCTTGTTTACAATAGTTGTGTTG
The DNA here is from genome assembly GCF_037325665.1 of Littorina saxatilis. NCBI lineage: Eukaryota > Metazoa > Mollusca > Gastropoda > Littorinimorpha > Littorinidae > Littorina > Littorina saxatilis. The sequence goes on along the minus strand of NC_090259.1, from coordinate 2,246,186 downwards.
ATCTGATGAAGCGCGGAACTGATCTTAGGGTTGTCATGGTGAAACACTCGCTTCTGAAACAGTGCTTCCTTGTAGTTATCATGCGATATGCTCGACTTTACAACCTGTTTGCTTACACCCTTTGCTTTTTTAACCACCCCTTTCTCACTTGCAACACTGTACATCTTTGCACGCAATCCAACATACTCCTTAATTATCTTCCCATTCATTTCATCTTTCATCTTTCCAATAACCTTCTTGTTAACATTTGAGTGCAATGGTGATTCTTTAGGGTAGTCGCAAGTGTCATAAAAAGAATCTTTTCCTTTTACTGCAGGACTTTCAGCTTCTAGATCTTTGTAAATGTCATCCGCTGGAATGTCAAGTAAGAATGAATCTGTGTCTGTGTAAAGTACTCTCGATTTGGGATATCTTGGCTTCAAATAATCATACAAAAACTCAAGCATCAACAGTTTTGACAACTCTAGCACAGTAAAGCCTATGAATACTGGTTTGTCAAGCTTGACTACAAGTTTTTTCATTAAGATACCATACAGCTGTTCATGAAAGTATTTAAAGTTTTGATACTGTGGTTTGGATGTCAGCTTGATGGCCTCATTTTCTCTTGTAACAAGTCTAACATCCTTTCTCTTGTGTGGGTTTTCCATTGTCTTACCAAAGCAACTGTTGTTCATCAGTTTAAAAAAGTCTTTCTCTGATGCATCAGCGGCTTTGGTTCTCAGTTCTGTGTTTTTCATGATGTAAGGTTTCATAAACTGTTCTTGATCAAATAAAATTATACGATGAACAGCCTTCAAAATTAATCCATGTCTAATGTAAAACTGTAACAGTCTGTAGTGACACACATACTTCTTTTTGTGAAACAGATTGGGCACCAGCTTTGGAGGTTCTCTTGGGTTTACTTTTAACCTCTCAGCCGCTAAAGGATAATCATTATGTAGATCATGAAGTGATAGTGGATAGTCTAAGTCAACTTCTAGTATCCATCCCTTTCGACTGTCTGGGCCTGCTTTTAATATTGTCAGCACAACACATTGTGAAAATGGTCCTGAATAGATCTTAAAGTTCCGAAGTGGAAGCGTCTGACACATTGCCCAACCATACAAATTGTTTGCATCTAGATACATGATGTAATTAGAAGGTTTCATAGGATCAAAGTCGTCCAAGTATTTGTTGTTGGCTTTGCAGTAATTGTGTGAAGCCATACTGATTCCTCCACGTAGTCCATTTTCAATCATCTGAAGTGTAGGTAGATCTGATAGCAAGTCAATCTTTACTCCTGTAAATCTAAGAAATGCATCCCAGCTCATGCCTGGTGCAGATATGTAATGTGAAGGATCTAGATTGTAGTGCTTCATACATGTTCTTCTGTAATTCTCAAATATATCTGCAAGTAAACAAACATCAGCCAACAAATATTGATCATGATAATCACCCATTGTATTACATCCTAATTTATTCCATGCAGTCTTAGCGTGTTCATAGTCTTCGTCACTTATACCTTTACCCTTCAGCCGTGAGAAGTAAGCATCCTTTGGTGGTAACTCATCTTCATCAAACCTCTCCCACGAATCCATGTATTCATATGGATAGACTCCCTTTCTAACTAAGTCACTGTCAAAGTACTTACATGTGATTGGGAAAGCAGTTAGTGATGAAGATAAAGACTCAAGTGTTCCCATCAGATGTTGAGCAGAATCGTAGAAGTGTAAACTATTCAGAGTAAAGGCCATGTACTTTTCTGAAGACTGCGCAATGCATCTTGCTTTGTATTCATCAGTTACTGCCTGCATGATCAGATGTGAATCATAACCGCGCAAGTTATGGAAGAAGATTGGAAGCTTCCAAGTCTTAGGATCAAACTTTAATTGTAGATTACATTTGCTGTGTGCTGCTCCTCGGAACTGCCCACTTACATGATCATGATCTCTTACTATTGGATTGTCTGTGTTTGGTGTTAGACTTTGTTCGCATATCCAACACTGTGTGGTAGAGTTAAACTGTTCTTGGTCTTCAGGTTTCATAACAATGTCTGAAAGATTCAGTTGTTTGGAGCAGTCATTTCGCACTTGGTTCATTTGCTGTAAGAAGTTCTTTGCTGCATTAGGTCCTCTGTACAATTGCGGTTTAGAATGTTTACCATCTGAACTAACAACAATAAATGCATATGAACAGACTTGATGATTACTTAGAGTTACTGTTTTAGGTAGGTCTTTTGGTAAAGGTCCTTCATATGGCACAATGATAGATTCAAAGTCAGCATAAACAACATAAGGACTTTTCTGTAGTTTGCATACATTCTTAAAATACACTTTGCTGTCTGGCGGTGGTGTTGTTAACTTCACGACCGCATCATCAACGCTCTTACAATGTTGCTTGTGTATAAGTGCTGCATGAATTGATGGAATACGCAAGAGACATCGCCTACAAAAGTCTTGTTTACTATTGTGATTGCTTGTGCTCGCCATCAGTCTACTCATTGTACGAATCAAAGTGTAATGATATTTTACACCATCAGTCATTAGTAACATGTCAACATGGTTAGTATCACAATCACCAATCGTTGGTGAGTTCTTTGATATTCTGACTGGTTTCAGTTCATCTTCCTCATCCCACGTGTAAACATTTACGGTGATGGGTTTGTTTTGCTGTTCAAATTTGTCAATGCTTGTAATGCTGACAGGAAATTCAATACCAGTAAAGTTTAGTTTATTTCTGTATGCATGATAGTTAGACACTCTTTCTGCATTTTTCTTTACACTGTACAGTCTTGCCAGAACACACCACATAAAACATTTGTCATCATCATTCTTTATGTTCAGCACAGCACGTTTTTTGACAAGAGTAGGAGGTAAAGGTATGTAACTTCTACCTCTGATGGGGGCAAATTTACTTAGCTTCAATTCTATTTTTAGAATTTCACCTTCTGACCATCCGGATCCTTTCATCTTTGCATCCTCTGCAGCTTGCTCAAACCGTTTCATCATTTCATCTGCCCAGTTTCCATTCAATTCTGCCATAGAATTAAGTGCTAGTTGTCTGGTTGAAACATGAACTTCTAGCACCTCATCACTGACTGTTTTGTATTTTATTAAACTGACTATCTGCACTTTTACTGGAGGTTCAATCAACAAATTGTTTGGAATTTGTTCAATGGCGTCTTGCACACTGGACTGCACATTTTGAGGATCCGTTACTTGTAATTCAACGGTGTCAAATACTGTCGATAAAGATTCTAATACAGAGTCTTCCATCGCTGTGAGTTTGATTTTATAACTCAAAATAAAAATATAAATTAAAAAAATGAAGTTGCTTAGAATTCTTTCTCAGAGCTTCCATTTTTGTTAACACTATAAAATCTGAAAAAAAAAATCATTTAACATTTGTACCACGTGGAACTAATTGTAATTCCTCTTTTACAAAGGCTCTTTGCGGTGCTGGTTCTCTCAAGTAATATATAGGTGGATTTGTCTCTACTACTCTCTTGATTTCATGAATGTCAATACTCCAGATTGGATCCGTTGCACGCTTCCTGCTGTCACCCTCAGCTTCACCGGGTGCATATAAATATCTGACTTTCTGATTGAAAGGTAGTAATGCCACTGGTGTTGTTGACTTTGGAGCAACAGGTATTGTTTTCTGTTTGATTGCATCAACTGGTCTTAACCCTGTAGCTTTAAATACCTCCAGATTCATTGCTCTAAGTACTGATGGTAATCTTTTGACCCATTCAGTGTTACGCAATTTACTTTCTGTGTCCAAAAATTCCTGATGGTACTGATATGAAAACAGTTTTTCTGCCAACTGTTTGTTAAAGCTCTCAACAATAGCCTGTGACCTGTGGTTTCCTGGAATACCTCTCTTCACTGTAACATGATGTTTTAACAGAAGCTGGTTGACAGCTCCTTTAAACTCCTTACCATCATCGCACTGAATCATTCTGGGATACTTTAGTGGTCCACGTCTGTAAATTTCTTGCAGAGCAACAGCTGTAGCTATAGCACTTTTCTCTGTCAACGGTTCAGCATCTTTGTATCTTGTTGCAACATCAACTACAGTCAGTGCATACTTATATTTCTTCCTTCTGACTGTGTCATGCGGTAAATACAGCAGGTCTATTTGATGAGTGTCATTCGGTTTAATGTTAACAAAGTGTGGTCGTGTAATTTTTCTTGGTGCAGGTAAATAGATCTGCCAAACTGCCTGCTTTGACAACCATTTCTTTGCTATATCTTGAGAAACACCTGCTGCGTCACTGAGCTTGTCAATAGCAGTTCTTCCTTTCCAGTATCCTTTTGGGGAATAATATATTTTAGATAACAAAGCATCACTCATGGTTTTTTAAATGACAGAATATTAAGATTTGACAGCACGCGCAATAAAGTAAACAACAGCCATACCAATAACAATGAAAACAATCTCGCCCACCTTCTGCTCTTCTGAAGGCTGATAAAAGTCACCCAGTTTTGGAGGAGCACTTGTCTTCATTTTCTTTCCAGTTACAAGATAGTATTCTTGAATGGCTGCATCAACATTGGCAAAGGTTTTGTTTGCATGTCCTTGCTGCCTGAGTTTATCATTCATAAAGTCTAACTGCGCAATTCGTTTCTTCTCGTATTCATCCTGTGCTTTCGCCAGTTGTTCCATGGCTTTGTTGTGCCTTTCCCTCTCTTCACCATTTTGCAGTTTAGAAAACAAATAGTTGCTGCCAGAAAATGCAAGCGCATTTACAATCGCACCTCCCACCATCATAACCAAGCTAGCCATTTTATTGTCTTACATGTTTATATTTTCTGGAATAATTCCTTGCTTCACCAGGAAGTCTTTTGTTGCAAAGGAAGCTGTCACAACACCAATTAGTTTAGCACCGTCTTCGAAGTCTAACTTTCCCAAGTCGGCTGGTTTCATTCTGAGGAGACTTTTACCCAGCATTGTGTAACCTACACTCAAGCCTCCAATCACTGCAGCGTGATAAACTAGATTAACTATTGTCTTTTCAGAACTCATTTTTATGTTATCAAAATTAAAATATTAAAATTATTCCATATGAAATGAATCCACTGCAGGTACTACTGTGGGCTTTTTTATTGTTTGTACTGCTTTGTTTGTTGGTTTTGGTGTTTCTGATTTTGGTGTTTCTGATTTTGGTTTTTCTGACACTTTATATTTGCCTTGCCAAAGTTTGTAAAGCAAGTATCCACCTCCTCCAACAACAGCTGCTACAGCTACTTTTCTGTATGATAGAAATGAAGATTTTAATTCTTGATCAGTTTGTGTGACCTTAGTCACTTCAGGAATGTTTGGTGTCTGCTCAACCTCAGACATAATGTTCTGCTTTGCCTTTTGATTTAACTTTTTTTGTCTGTTCCATTCGGCTAGTTTTTTTCCTGCTTCTACTCTACCAGGTTTCTTTGTCACTGTGTTCACTTCTGGTATTTTCGTCTGCTCCACTGTCTGCTTCAACTGATCCGTCATCTTTTTTATTCTGAAAATTAATGTGTTTGAAAGTAATTAATCCAGCAACAAATGGTACTAATAAAGCACCAAATCGATAATACAGGCCACAGGCAAGAGATTCGAGGGACTTGGAAACAACAGGGTCATGAGTTAGATCATGTGTTAAGTCTTCCTCCGAGTCGAGAGGTGTAAAATGTCCAAAAATCTTTGTGTACAAACCTATAACAGTCTGTCCAATACTTCTAACCATCTTAGAACCAAGCACTGATTCATACCGTCCATGATACTTTTCTATATCTTCTGAGGAAAGATGTTGTACTTCTTCCACAGTTAACTGCTGCCCAAGGTAGTGTTTTGTTTTTCCACAAACAGCAAGTGAATACAATCTTTCTTTTTTATCAGGTATAGTCCTACTGTCACAGATTTCAATATCTGTAGCAGTCTGCATCAGCAATTCATCACAGTTCATTTTATTTTGATGCAGAATAAAATTAAAATCTAGTAATTAAACTTGAGTAAGAACTTAGGTAGGAACTTAACAAGAACTTAGGTAGGAACTTGAGTAAGAACTTAGGTAGGAACTTAACAAGAACTTGAGTAAGAACTTGACAAGAACTTAGTAAGAACTTGACAAGAACTTGACAAGAACTTGAGTAAGAACTTGACAAGAACTTGAGTAAGAACTTGACAAGAACTTAGCAAGGATTTCTACAAACATACATACTGAACTGGTTGATCAGTTTTTAAAACCAGTTTCGAGTGCTTAGAAGATTTCAGATTATTCTTTATTCTTTCTCTCTCCTGTTTGTTTTCAATGACATCATTTTCTCGAAGACACTCTTCAAAACTGTCACGGTCCTTTGAATAGAACAATGTTATTGTTTTGAGTTGCTCTCTAAAGTCTTTCAGAACTGCATTGTATTTTTGTGTTAATATCCAAACTGATATTAATGCATGTCGTCCACTGAATGCAAGCTTTGCTAGTGCACTTTTCTTTCTAACAATGTCACGTTCTGCTGCACAGTCATCAATAATAAACAGTGTTGGTGTGTTCTGAAAAAGATCGAAATAATGCTCCAAGCAAACATTTAGACGATCAGAAGGATTTACAATAAATATATTTTGATCAGACCATATGAATTTTCTCTCCTTGTATGTTCTGTTATGCTTTATGGTTGGACAGAATATGACTATGTGTTCAAAGTGATTTATGTAAACAGTCTGTAATAAATCCAAAACATATCTTGTTTTGCCGCAACCTGTTGCCCCACAAATCAAAGAACAGTGTGGATCTTTTGGAAGAAAATCTAGATACTTCATTTTAACACGTTCAATAAACAATATCCTGTAATCTGCTTTCAGAGATGTTTAACTGCGCATCTGACACAACAAACACGTAGATCTTAACTGATTTACTACTACTCCCTACTTCCTTTTCAATTTGTATTGTGATTCCTTCTGATCCGTTTTCAATTCGCCTTCCACTTCCATGCAGTTTGTTGTCGTCAGTTGTTCTGAGATCCAGCCATAACGCATATTTATTTGTCAAGAAATCTTCTACGCCAACACCGTGTAAATGTAGATCTTTAGCCACAAGATCAGATGTTGGGTCTTTCAATCTTCCTCCAGTAAAGTACTTTCTTGCTTCATCATAGTGTTGGTATGGCAGCATGCCAGATGCAAATATTTGGTTTGGCTGCCCTTCAATTGTGCAATATACTCTATTGATTAGTGGATTGTAAAACTTTTCTATTTGCCTTTCATATGAATCTTTTGGTTCCTCAAACAACATAAGTATTCCCTTCATTGACCTAGCTGGTGTATTCAAGTTAATGTTCCAGATTGGATCAGCCTGGCTTTTTGAAAGTGTACTGTGATTCAACACTCTTTCATAATAGATAGGCAGCTTAGAACTGTACTGATTTTCTATAAGTCTAGCCAGTTCAGGATGGTTTACAACATCAAACTCTAAAGAAATTCCAGACACCTTATACTTTGCTTCCGGGTCTTGTGAAAGCATAACACGATCATAACTATTGAAAGTCAGGTCGTATGACAGCCTGTCACGCAATGCTCCTTGATAGAAGGGAGGATGTGAATTTATGAGTTCAAAGTCAAGTGGAATACAAAATTTGTTTCCAAAAGCAACATTGACAGCGTTATCTTTTTTGTTATTGTCAGCTTTATCTCCTGCTCCTATTCTAACTTTTATCCCATTGTCTGACTGAATCCCTTGAAACACTCTGTTTTTCTTTTCATTGTCAGTTAACCAATTATCTGCATAAACTAAAAATACATCTGCATTATTCAATGACATCACTTCCCGCCCTTCCAGTTTGACAGTAATCTTCCTCACAATTGCTCTTCCTACATTATAAGCCAAAGTCCTATTTTCATCTGAGCCAGATTCTAATTCTAATTTGAATGATAGTCTTACAGTGCCTGGTACAATAACATCGTTCTTACCTAGATTAGGAAACCTAACAGTAAGTATTTCATTCTGATCAATAGTAGAAGGATTATTTGTAACTATAACTGTTTGCCTTATTCCTTTTACCCCGAGAGGTTCTTTCAGCCTTCTGTAAGGATCAAGAACAGAACCGAACGATTGTGCCATCTTTTTTTATTTTCAAAATAAAAAATAAGTTACAAATGGCAGAAGGTGGATTTGAAGATTTATTTGAGCCAGCGGACGACATGAGCGAAGCAATCCCTTTGGTTCCCTACCATCATTCACTGCATTATGAGGTGGCACGACATGAACTTCTGGAAGGTAAAGTTAGAGATTTCTACAAAAGTTTAGGAGAAGAACCTGATGTTTTAGATCCAAACCAGTTCAAAATGGAAGCAAATCATTTATATACAACTAGCGATAAAGGAGAAAAAGTCCAACTAACATATAAATCTAATCCTGCTAAGTTTCTATCAAAAGTTTCACTAAAACAAAAACTTACTGCTAATCGACTTAGGCAATTAGATATTGTGCCTAGCACACGGTCATCACCTTCCCAGGTTGTTTCCTTACTTCAACAAGCAGAACTAGGACTACCAACTGCTGCTCAAATAGAATCTGTTCCATTGCAAGATCTTAATAAACTTGCAGAAGAGGCTGATCAACTTATACAAGAGATAGAGACTTCTTTTTCTGAGGAAACTTCACTGAAGACTCCACATGAACTATTACCTATGAGAGAAATAGAAGCCCTTAATCAATCACTACAAACCATCAGAGGTGAAATAGCAAATAATCTGTCAAAACTAGGTCAGCTGGATGAAGATATAAACAAAGAGAAACAAAAACTTGCTGATGCTGATGATTTGAACCTAGAACAAGAAGTAAAAAACAGAATTTCTAAGCGTTTAAAAGATTTGCAGGAGGAGAAAGCCATAAGGTTAGAAGTTCTAAGTAACAATAGAGAACAACTGAGAACACAGGTCAGCAGAATAAAAAATACAATTCAAAGAATCCTTTACGAAGACACAACTCTTGCTGAAAGAATTAGAACGCTTTTCAGAGAGCAGGGAATCACAATAGCTAGTATACTAACTGCGTTAGGATTTGCAATAAGCACATTAGTGTTAACACTCACAGGTGGCACTGTCACACCTCCACCTCCACCTTCACCTTCATCTCCATCTGATCCGGGATGGGTAAAGAAACAACTCAAACACATTGCAGAACTATTAAAGAAACTAGCAGCAAAAGCTTTGGATGCACTTCCAGGAATCATTGGTTCAATTGTTAGCTGGCTGTTATCTTTTGCAGGTAAAGTTGTTGGTTTCATGGCTGAACATCTCTGGACTCTAATAGTTTTAATTGCAGGTGTTCTGCTAACGAGAATAAAGCAAAAGTAAGCCTACACCCACTCCACCAATTACTAGAGCAGTCTTCTGCGATTCATGATCATCACTAATACTAACAGCTTGATCATCACTAGTGACAGAATGATCTTCACCTGCAGCCCGATCTTCACTTGTCACGCTTTGTTTCTGTTCATTGTGATATGGCTGTAGCATCGTTCTGATTTCTGAATTCAGTTCTTCACCCTTTCCAAGCGGCTGGGTGTCACTAGCAATAATGATTTCATTGTTATAATTTGTTATTGTTCCAATCTGCAGCTGGAGATCAGAAGGTAACATGTAAAGGCAGTTACCAACAGCAAAGTCAACTTTTGATCTTGCATAACGGAGAGAGTCTTGATACCTTTTGATGCTGGAAGGCAGATCAACTGCAGAGTTTATGACATCTTCTAAATTTGATAACAACTGTTTCTGTGCACCAAACCCTGTGCTTGTTCTCATTATGTTTGATCGTGTCTGTGCCTGCGAGCCTAGCAAGCACCACGCATATGTTCGGATAGATTCATTGATCCTTTCAACACCTGATCCAGTGAAACCTTTGCCGGTGTCTAATATAAAAGTAGTCCATGCATTGTGGTGCTGTTGTTCTATTGATCCTAACTGTACCTGCACATTTGAAGAAAAAGATGTATGACCTGGCCAGTAATCAAAATTATACCTCCTGTGGACACCCCATAAATATAGTGTTCCCATGCCATGGTTTTTGTCTTGCTTTTGCCTAAAGTCGGTCTTAAAATCTATATTGAATTCATTGCAGAGACGCTCATACACTTTCATGTTTATCCTATTGTTGAATGGGTTCCAGCTCTTTTCATGCGGCATTGGTGCCTGAAGTTCAGACAAGATTCTCCTGCACTGATAGTAAACGTGAAATGTGTACACACACTTTGTCAGTAAGTTTGAATTATTCATGTGGTCTGCATAGGACACTCCACATCCTGTGGTTGCACAGAATATTGCAAAGTTTAACTGATTCTGATAGAACTGAATTGGGTGAGAGTTCCACATCTTTGGAACACTATCATTTTTGATTGGGGGATTTAGGTAAGAATGGAATGGGTCAGGCACTTTAACGCGAATGGATTCTGTTTCTGTTACAGCAAAGTCCAACTCATGGAAAGAAATAGTCTTTGGATTGTAATATGGTCCAGTTTTGTATTTAACGTCTTTGTTGAATTTATACTGACTCATTTTTGTTGTTGAATAAAAAATGTTTATCACACTAACAAATGTGAAGACTAGTGTGCCAGTTAAACTTGCAACCCCTATCAACAATCAAAATGGAGGAATGAAAGTTGCACTGCATGAAATTATGTACAAGGTTACTTGGTATAATATCAGTAAAAAAAAGGCTAACAACTGGGTTAGAATTAATGGTAAAACACATTCTGTAGAAGATGGTTACTATGACTTCTGCACTTTAGAGAAAGAATTGTTTGCTCCAGTAGGTATTACAGCGAGTTTAAATCATGCAAGTCTCATTGCTACTCTTACTATGCCCAAAACTAGAGAAGGAAACAGATCATTTGAGTTTCCAACCAAACTCCTTGATATGCTTGGAATTACAAATATATACAAGGGAACACGTCCCATTGACATGGATGTTAACAGTGTACTGTTTGTTCACATGAGAGAGCTTAACACATCCTATAATCTGTTTAATGATCAGCGTTCTGATCTGCTTAGAATTCTTCCACCGAGTGATGCCTCTTTTTGTAAAATGCACGTGCCAACATTTAAGACACTTCAGTTCAAGGACTTGGAGGAAGGGTGTCATGAATTCCTACACATTGATCTGAAAAATCAAAGTGGACAACCAGTTGATTGTTTGTTTAACATTACATTGGAAATAGTTCCATAAAATATTGAGTATTAAAATGTCGAGTGGACCTACAATAATTTATCCTGTTGCATGTTCAACTATAGAGTTGAAAGATTTAGCAGACGCTATCGACTTTGAGAGCAATGCTGAAGTTGGTGCAGTGTATGCATTCGAGTTTACAGACACTGGTCATTACAAGAGAAAGGAAATCGACGATGAAAAGAAACCAAGATTCCTCAAACTAGGTCAAATCCGTGATGTTAATGTACCTGATCCAATTGTCGATGACACATTCTACATGTGGAAACATCAGAATAAAAAATGGGTACTTAGTCCTGTTATGAAAAAGATTGACTGGGAAATGAAGTTTGAATTTGTGAGTCCATACACTCTTGTTGGAAAAGACGACACATTCCGTAAGTCAATCAATGCTAAACCACTAATTGTTAGCCTTGTTCCTGCGATTAACAGCAGGGGAGAAGTTGCAGTTAAACCTTTCCATAAGAACAACTATCTCATTCACAGAAAACAAAGTGTTGAAAAGGACGCTGACACCATTGTCGATTTTATACCCAAGCTTCCAATAGGGCAGAATGCAACTATGATATTTGATATAGTTGTCAGGAAAAGGGAAGAAACCACAAACACTGTTCTAATGAGAGGAATAAATCTCAACTGGAGACCATTAAATGTTGAAGAAGTCAGAGTATTTATTGCTGTTCAAAAGGATTCTAACACAATAAAAAAACAGACGTCAAACCAAAATGTTGTTGTTAACGCAGATATAAATAATTTAACAGAAATAAGAAGTATTAATCTTACTTATCTTGATTTGATTGCTTTCTACTATACAGATAAGGTGTTAAGCAATGAACAGCTTCAAAGCTTAGCAGAAACACTGGCCAGTGAGAATTAAGATAAATATTTTATATTTTGCATTAAAAAGATGACTAGCAGTGTGAAGCTTTATCCTAATATTGATGAAAGTGCAGCAGAAAGTCAACAATTCAGACTGGCACACATTAGTAATATACAAAAACAACTAGAAGATGAATTAGAAAAATATTCTCGCGCTAGACGTAAGTACTCAACAACTTACAACAGCCTTTCTAATGCCAGCACTGGTTCTACTATCCTTGCATCAGCTGCAGGTGTAACGGGAACAATTCTGTTAGCTACCGGAGTAGGGACTCCAGTTTCTCTAATCCTAGGTGGTGTCGCAGCAGCAGTTGGTGGTTTATCATTTATAGCATCAGCTATAATGAAAAAAATTGTGAAAAAGCTTGAAAAACACGAATCCATTTCCACTCTTGCATCATCAAAATTGTCTAGCCTAAAACTGTCTATCAGTAAAGCACTTGAAGATTCAAAAGTTTCTGACGAAGAATTCAAACAGATACAAACAGACTTTGATGACTACAAAAGTAAGAAAGCAAGTATTCAAACAAAAACACGAGCTGAATATAACAAGCCAATCGATATAGAAGATCTGAAAAAGCAGTTTTTAAAAAAGGGGATTCAAATAGGACGGGAAGAAAAAGTAAAAATAGAATCACTTGTAAAGAGTTAACTATTCGTTTAGACAGTCACATTGCATGTATCAGATATAATTCTAACAGTGAAAGAACATATGAAGTAAAGTTTGTAAATGAGAGAGCGTATTGAGCTTAAGAATGTTGTATAAGAGAAAGGGAGAATGTACGTTCTGGGTTACTGATTCCGACAGACCCGGCATTGGTTCAAAACAACCTTACTTTACTGTATTTTTTTTTGGTATGGATTTATGCAGTATTTTTCTGATTTTGTCGCATGTTTCATTTTAGTAAAAGTTTAGTCCAGAAGCCTATTTTGCGTTAATATTTAGGGTCTGTCGGAATCGGTGAGCCAGAACGTACATTCTCCCTTTCTCTGGGTGTGAGTTTGTGTGTTGTATCCTTCTATGAGTGTGTGTGTGTGAGCGTGCTTGGTTGCGTAAAAGTACTAGTTTAAATTAGTATTTTGTGATTATACATTGTCTTTTCTTCTGTTCACTTGAAACGACGCGTGTGTGGATTGCTGCTGCACACACGCTTTACTTTTGTGTAACCAGCCCCCTTCCGAAAGGGGCTAAGGCCTTAAAGGAATAAAATCTTGTTCTTGTTCTTGTTCTTGTTCTTGTTCTCTCTCTTTCGCTCTCTCTCTCTCTCTTTCGCTCTCTCTCTCTCTCTCTCTCTCTCTCTCTCTCTCTCTCTTTCTGTCTGTCTCTGACTCTCTGTCTCTGTCTCTCTCTCTCTCTCTCTGTCTCTCTGTCTCTGTCTCTCTCTGTCTCTCTGTCTCTCTCTCTCTCTCTCTCTCTCTCTCTCTCTCTCTCTCTGTCACATAAATTATATTTCAACTCTCTGGGATGGCGCAGCAGTGATATCCACTTAAGAAAATTAAATTCTCTCTATCGTCGTTCGGCTAAACTCATTGTTAGTGAAAGCGTTTCGTCTGGTTTGAAGTTACCAATTCTAAATTTTCTTCATAGGCCAAAGACCACGCAGTCAAATCAAAATGAAGGTTGTACGGTTTCGAACCAAGACCGACGGTTTCCTCTTTGGGTTGGTCCTGTGCCTGATGTTTTTGGGGGAGAATATAAAAACATGCTAGAAAGAAAGAAAAGATTTCATAATGATGTGATGTTGCAAAAACTCATTGACATTGTCAATGATCAACAAGAACTTGGAAACAAATAAAGAACAACATACGTACCGGTCAATACCTGCTTTCAGCATTTCAAAGTATTGTTGAAAAAAGATGTCATTGGCGCTGAAGAAATTGAATATGAAGATGATGATGGTGTTTTGAATCGTCCTATTTCAAAAGAAGAAGTGTTGATTGCAATGAAAAAGTTAAAACCTCAAAACGTCTGCTGGGCCAGATGGAATAATACAGTAAGAGATCTTTTGAAAAATGCTTTTCCCCAGGGATTGATTTTTTGGTACACTTGTTTATTTTTTTGTTTTCCAAGGGTGTATTTCCAAAAAGTTGGACTGAGTCCATTGTTATCCCTTTGTTTAAGAAAGGCGATGTGAATGATCCAAATAATTATCGTGGAATTTCACTGTGTAATGTTAGTAGGAAGTACAAGGTCTGTAGTATTGTGATTAATAACAGGTTGCAACAATGGATTGAATTTAAGAACATTACGGGGGAATATCAAGCTGGTTTCAGGAAGAATTATTCCACTTTTGATCATATGTTTACACTTTTGGCCTTAAACTGTATGTAGCCTTTATAGATTTGAGAAGGCGTTTGATTCCATCAACAGAGCTTTGCTCTGGCCAATTAAAAATTAACAAGTCGCGTAAGGCGAAATTACTACATTTAGTCAAGCTGTGGAACTCACAGAATGAAACTGAACGCACTGCATTTTTTCACAATGACCGTAGTCCGCCGCTTGTGCAAAACGGAGTGAAACTGACGAGCCTGTTCAGCGCGGTAGTGGTTTCGCTGTGCTGCATAGCACGCTTTTCTGTACCTCTCTTCGTTTGAACTTTCTGAGCGTGTTTTTAATCCAAACATATCATATCTATATGTTTTTGGAATCAGGAACCGACAAGGAATAAGATGAAATTGTTTTTAAATCGATTTCGGACATTTTGATTTAATCATAGTTTTTATATTTTTAATTTTCAGAGCTTGTCGTTAATCCAAATATAACATATATATACGTTTTTTGAATCAGGAAATGATGTAAAATAAGATGAACGTAAATTTGGATCGTTTTATTTAAATAAAAAAATTATTACAATTTTCAGATTTAAAGTCATTAATTAATTTTTAAGTCACCAAGCTGAAATACAATACCGAAGCCTTTTGACAAAGATTGCTTTACAAAAATTTCAATCAATTTGATTGAAAAATGAGGGTGTGACAGTGCCGCCTCAACTTTTACAAAAAGCCGGATATGACGTCATCAAAAGTATTTATCGAAAAAATGAAAAAAACGTCCGGGGATATCCTTCCCAGGAACTTTCATGTCAAATTTCATAAAGATCGGTCCAGTAGTTTGGTCTGAATCGCTCTACACACACACACGCACAGACAGACACACACACATACACCACGACCCTCGTCTCGATTCCCCCTCTATGTTAAAACATTTAGTCAAAAAGATCCCCTAAGACGCTCAGAGATAAGAGAAGATTAAAATGTTTGCTATTTGTTCGTTATTCAGATAGTCCGCGCCTTGTTTGCTTACTCCGGTTACTCCATTTGAATTTTCTCTTCAACAAATGAGATTTCAATGAGTGGTTAGACGGGCGCGGTGGCCTAGTGGACACGACATTGGCCTTCTAATCGGACGGTCGTGAGTTCAAATTCCGGCCACGGCCGCCTGGTGGGTTAAGGGTGGAGAATTTTACAATCTCCCAGGTCAACTTATGTGCAGACCTGCTAGTGCCTTATCCCCCTTCGTGTGTACACGCAAGTACAAGACCAAGTGCGCACGGAAAAGATCAGGTTACCCATGTCAGAGTTTGGTGGGTTATAGAAACACGAAAAGCGGCGTATGGCTGCCTGAATGGCGGGGTAAAACGGTCATACAAGTAAAAACCCAGTATATATGTGTGTTTTTGTGTGTGTAGGATTTTTTTTTTGCGGCGGGGGGGGGGGGGGGGGAATGGGGTGGCAATATTTTCCCTCCGGTAGATTCTCAGGTATTGCCTCACCAGAGGCTCGGGAATACCCAAAATTAACCCTCGGAAAAATATGCAAGCTATCGACCGCACTCGGACGTGTGTGACCTATATATAATGTTTGGTTGCGTGCATACCTGAAAGAGCGGTATTTATTTCACTGCTGTTGCGCAAGTTTGCAAGGTCGCGAGTGTGTGCTTTGTACGTCCAGTCAACACTTTGACTCAATGAGTTGTCGAGGGCCGGAGTGTTGTTTTAAGAAACAAAATAGGAACATTCGCTGCACGGCAGCTTGTCAGAGTTCAAAAGTTTGCGACGCGTGTCTGTAAAAGGATACAGATGGTTTTGAAAATGGTTGATCGTTCTGTTCCTCTTCCATATTTTAGAAGAGGGTTTTGTGTGATGGTGCTTTGCTCAAATTGGCAAAGCTCTCCCCTCCCTCTTTCTCACAGACATACACACACGCAAACACACACACACACACACACACACACACACACACACACATATATATATATAATACACAAACACATACACACACGCACTCACACACGCACACATGCACACACACACACGCAAACACACACACACACACACACACACACACACACACACACACACGCACACACACACAGACGTACACACACACACACACACACACTTAAAATATTTTGAAATATTTATTCTTGCAGAGTGAATCATCTACAAGATAAAAAAAACAAAACAATGAAAAATGCACTGAAAACAAAATGTATTTTGTATACAACATACGATAACGAGACAGGCAGATACGATCACGTTGCATGGTTACGTTATAATTGCAATGACAATGACACCCCCAAGAGCACACCTTTATGTAATATCCATCACAGATAATCTCTTAAAACAGCCCAAGGGTCAATGCAAAGGCCTCAGCGGTCACGAACACGTGGACTGTGAAGACGGTCTCTCGTTGGTTGCATCCCATTCCGGAAGTGACGCGCACACAACCGGAAATGCCGCAACAGACAGGGAGGTTCAGCGACAGTTTTTGGGGCATCCATTTTTATCTACAGAGCCTGACACTTTGTATCATCTGCCAGTTAAGAGAAAGAAGGGAGGTAGGGGTGGGAAAGAGGGGGGTTGGTGGGGAGCGGGGGTGGTGGATGTATGGGGGTTGGTATGGAGGGGGGGGGAGGGGGACGTAGAAAAGAGAAATTTAGAGCACGCGTGAAAGATGAATTTGAGAGTTCTCGCCTGACCAAATAGATCCCCAACTCACCGTGTCTTTGCCTCTCTTTGAATACATGATGTGTCTGATCATTGGCGTCAACCAGACGTTGATGCATATATAAACGCTCAATAAGTCATTCATCTCAACAACTTTCATTTTTTTCATTGTTTAAGTGTGTGTTTTTGTTGTCAAGTTATTTTATGTCTCCGTGCGACGACAATAATATTTTGGGATGGCCAGGTTTGGTACTTGATGTCCCTTTTCAAAATATGACTGACAAATCATATATCAAAAAACAAGAAATGTAAGTTATTGGAACGTTTGTTATTGACACAAATACGACAAATCATATGTTTAAACAGTCGTCTTGATTTGTCTTTCACCTGAAATACTGTTAACAATACTGCAAAACGATCGATGTTGTCACTCCTGTTCTTAGCCCACTATCCGTCTGTCATTTTGTGTTCAACCTTTGATACATCTTTGAACTGTGTTGATTAAAAACAAAATGAATTCAAATCGACTTTGTATTTGAACAGAGCTGCCTACTTGCTGCAAAACGTGATAATTTCAATGAAAAGAAAGGAATCATCTAGTCAATGTGTTATTGGTGTACTTTTAAATTTCTTATAAAAGTTTCACAAAAGCGAAGGGCGTGCATAAGTCTAATCAGTTTGACAATACACTTGTTTTTAAACCTTATTATTCCAGCAGTCATGGAAAGTTGTGCGTGAAAAGAGGAGAAAAGTGTATCACTTAAAACCTACAATTAATGAATCAAAAGTTCAGAAGCCATATCCGGTTCAAGCGGTCACGTGGTAGGAGCTGTCTCTGACTTAGTTCCGGTGTTCAGAGGAAGCGTGACGTCACGAAGGTTGCCACAACCATCAGCATGGAGGCGGCGATACCCATGGTGCCTGTTGGGGAATAGAATTGAACAGAATTTACAGAAAAAATGTACAAAGGAGCAAAAACGGAGATTTTGGGGGTTTTATTTTTTGCATTTGTTTTGTTTGTTTGTAAAGACATTCCTTTACTGAAGTCGTCTTCGCTAAGTCTTTGAGAACACTCAGTGCAAAAGCTTCGTGCGGCCAGCTTCGCGAAGTAAACTTCACGTAGTCGACTTGGCTCAGGTAAGGGCAGGCTTTATTAAAACAGAAACGTCTACGTTACACACATTTCGGTGCCGCTTTTCTTTCATGCCCACCTTCCGCGTCAGATCTCGCGTTCAAACTCGCGTATAGAAACTCATGCGCACACACACCCACTCACACACACACACACACGCACGCACAACCTAACACTGACACACACATATACTATACACCACACACACAAACAAACACACATACAGAAACAAACAAACAAACACACACTCACAACCAAACACACACACACACAAACACAAACACACATACACACACACACACACACACACACACACACACACGCACACAGACATACACACACACACACACACGCGCATGCATGCATACACATACACACACACACACACACATACACACACACACACGCGCGCGCAGAAACACACACACACAAACACACACACACACACACACACACACACACACACTCACACACACACACACACACACACACACAGAACAAAGTCAACGGTTTACAAGCGCCTTGATTTGCGTGTCAGGTCGTATGCATGATAATAATGTTGTTTTACGCCCTCATGGTGAAACCATTAGTGGCATGATCCCGGGTGTTACCCCGGTTTATCCTACATACGTGAGAGAGACACCCGTGAGATAATAATCGTTCAAATCACACGTGTGTATATCATGTAAATGAGGTCATGTCAAGCAAGTCTGGCAAGGACCTGTTTTTCCACTGCTTATGATGTCAAAGTCACCGAGACAAACGTCATTATAGAAACAAAAATTGCGCTCGCTAATTACCCTCGATGGATCTTTAGAACTAACACGTCACGCCACACTTTCAGAGTGACGTTTCTTTGATTTGACGTAATAGATTACACGACGGTTTAGAAGAGATCGAGGTTCCAAAACAAGCGTCTTCAATTTAGCTGCCTCGACTGCAGGACATTTTCAGTAAAATACACGTAAGTACAATATGTAGGATCAACAGAATACTACATGGCTTGCTGTATCGTACCAGATTTACACTCGTTGCTTTTTCTCTATATGCATTCTCACCACACGTGGTGTTATCCTCGCTGGCCGGGTAGTCGTCTTCGCAAGTACACTTGTCTGTGTTGGTTCCTGTAGCCGGGCACTCAGCATTGGCAATGCAGTAAGGGTCCGTATCTGCATTAGCGCAGGCCTCTTCCGCCTTTATCTCTGCAGAAAACAGGATGGTGGTTCAAGCACAGTAAGCCTCCCGTAAACCATCACAGATACTGTCAGGCTTTTACACACAGTACAAACACCCTTTCATTTAAACACTCACCGCTTGAGAACATCCTAGGTGCCCTCCGTAAAGAGCGAGCAATTTTCAAAGAATTTATTTTTGCGTGGTTTATCTTACCCCTGAGCCATCGTGAACCCGTGTGATCCAGTTTCCCTTTTTCACAATGCAGTCGTCAGTTAGTAATTTGAATGCGACTCGATGTGAGCTTATCTGCAATAGCACGTTATTATGTACCTCTGACTATGCACGAAACAAACGGCTGTGGTTCACACGAACTATAGCGATGGCTTTTGGTTGTTCAGAGGAACTGGCGATAGGCATAAACCGTCGTCTGATACGAGAACCACGACCTTGCGTGACCCTGCTTCCGGGTTTTTCTTTTTTCAAACTTTCAAGTTAGGTCTAGCGCCAAAACGCACCACGGTCCGATTGTCTCTGACACAATCCGCAAAATTAATTCTTTGAAAATTGCTCGCTCTTTACGTAGGGCACTAAGTAAATGGCAAGGGTTTGTGCACAAATTCTGCTTTTTGTCAGTGATGGTCAGACGAGTGTGTGTGTGTGTGTGTGTGTGTGTGTGTGTGTGTGTGTGTGTGTGTGTGTGTGTGTGTGTGTGTGTGTTTGTGTGTGTGTTTATGCATTCGTGCGTGTATCAGCGTTCATTTGTACCTCTGTTGATCAAAAACACTTATTTTATTCCGTTTTTCTTGTCATTCAAGCATTCATACACCTCTTTCAATTCAAACACAAATGACAGCTATACTCACTGCAAAGGAAGTTTTCACAGACTGCAGTTGTCACGCAATCATCGGTCGTAACACACACCTGTCCGGCGACGATATCGTTTGCCGCAGCAGCACCTTCAACAACGGAAAGAAGTGCAATGGATTAATTACATTCAGTGGCCGGAAACCACTCAGACAGTCACAAGTACGCACGCTCGCTCGCTTGCACGCACATACGGACGCACGGACAGGCGCACGCACACACACACACACACACACACACACACACACACACACACACACACACACACACACACTCAGTGACACACACACGCTTTTTGGTACGTCGGTAGACAACAGCACACCCGTTGAGTAGCTGTTTGTGATGGGGTCTTGGCTGCTGTTGTTACCTGGTATGCTCTTGGGAATCTTTGCGTACCCATAGCAGTTTTTATAGATATATTAATTTAGCTCTAAAATCTCAATCCTGTTTGACTGGTCCAAACTGGTGATTCTTGTGCTTCGTGCACTCGGTCACATCAACATGATCTGTTTAGTTAAATACAGTCTCCGGAAGTATTTGCGTTTGGACTTTAATCATAGGCTTAAAGATTATAAGGATTGTAATTACCGGTAGTAACCTCCATGAAACGTGAACTCCACTGGTTGGTTTTGTCTAGCCATTGACATAATTATATATCCTTCTCACTTCACTTGCTCTCTTCTTAAACCCGTAATATACGTCACATTCATGTACGTGATTGCCGTATAAGACAGTAAATGTTTTTTGTTGTAAATCCAAATTGTTACGGATTTTAGTGGTTTTCAAGAATTAATAGTTATATATGATGCAACAATGTTTAGTCTGAAGCTAAGGAAATTCGTGGTTGTTTCATTACGCCGTGATGCAACGAGCGCTTTTGGTCAAAAACGTATTTTCTCGAAATCTAGTGGATAAAGAAAACATCCAAGTTTTTCACAATCCGCAGGTACAAAGAGATGTCCAGAAATGTCAAACGTGGACCTAATTGTAGTCGTAAAATGTGAACATGGTTATAAGTTCTGTCCAACAGGCATCTTATAACGTGCATGTCATGAGAACTCGGATCTATGCCAGTGGACACCCACTTTGCAATGTTGGTGAATGATAATGCTATACAAAACACGAGTAGTTGACAAAACTGTCAAAACAGAAACTATGGAAACGTTTCAGAACCTACTTGTGACTTCTTATTGACATTGAGTGCACAACCTACTTGTGACTTCTTATTGACATTGAGTGCACAACCTACTTGTGACTTCTTATTGACATTGAGTGCACAACCTACCTGCAATCAGGAGAGAAAGGCAAAGGGATGAAGCAAGGATGATCTTGGCCATGGTGATGGTGGTGATGGTGGTGATGGTGGAAACTTTTCTGACGCCTGGAAGTCTGTTCTGGCCCTTCTAAATCTCAAACCCTCGGTAATAGTGAAACGCCGTTATTCCGGGTCGTCTATATATCAGGGTTCAACACCTAGCAACCGGGGGTGTTTATGCACACAGACAATTTATATTAGAGGGTGATCATTGTCCCGACATTAATGCATTCTTGAGCAAATAAGGAAAAGTGAAGAGTCAACCAGAACAGAGCGGTTGAGGCACGTTCTGCACTGAAAGAACTTCGAACATTGTGATCTGAAAGACAACGAGAGAGAGAGAGAGAGAGAGAGAGAGAGAG
This sequence comes from Littorina saxatilis, assembly GCF_037325665.1. Taxonomy (NCBI): domain Eukaryota; kingdom Metazoa; phylum Mollusca; class Gastropoda; order Littorinimorpha; family Littorinidae; genus Littorina; species Littorina saxatilis. Next base: position 2,224,330 of record NC_090259.1, on the reverse strand, counting down.
AGAGAGAGAGAGAGAGAGAGAGAGAGAGAGAGAGAGAGAGAGAGAGAACAAGAACAAGAACAAGAACAACAAGAACAAGATTTTATTCCTTTAAGGCCTTAGCCCCTTTCGGAAGGGGGCTGGTTACACAAAAGTAGAGCGTGTGTGCAGCAGCAATCCACACACGCGTCGTTTCAAGTGAACAGAAGAAAAGACAATGTATAATCATAAAATACTAATGCTTAAACAGCGTTTTCTAAACATTTAAATGAAAAATACAAGAACTTAGCTACATTGCAAAGTATAGTTTCATTTTTCACAGACAACAACAGTGCAAGTTTGAAGTTCGAAGGACATCTACAAAATTTTGCTGGAATAAATTGACGTCTTAGATTTTCCAGTGCAGGGCAGCATAAAACAAAATGCAATTCATCTTCAGTACTAGATTGACACAAACGACAGACCAAATTATTTTCACTTACAGCTTTATACCTTTCTGTATGTAAAGCAAGTCTGGAAATACCCAATCTAAATTTAACCAAAACATTTAAAATGTGTCTGTTTACTGGAATTGACAAGTATGTTTCTACAAGATTTGTTGTCTTAAAGGTACGGTACAATGCAAACCGGTCGCTAGTCTGAATATGATTATCCCACTCTTGCCACCGGCAGTCAATAATGCGTTGCTTAAAACATGCCAAAAACGAATTAATACAGGCTACACCTTGGTTAATCCATACATACTGAAAACCATATCGACACAGGCACAACCGTACCTGTGATGCCCAAGTAGATTTACCTCTGCTATCTAGAGAAAACAACATCTTATATGCTTTACGAGGTAATCTACTGTCATCCATTCTTGTCAGTTTCAGCCAGTATCTTATGCAACGTACATATGAATTTAAGTAAATGGGATAACGTCCAAATTCACCATATACAAGATCATTAGGAGTACGCCTGTCAACACCTAAAAAACGTTTTAAAGCAAACAAATGCACCTTTTCTACTGTTGCTGCCTGCATCAGACCCCATACCTCAGCACCATACTGAACAATAGGTTGAACTTGTGAGTCAAAAAGCTTGATAAAAACATCCAAAGACAATCTATCGAATTTATACAAATTACTCATAATACACAGTACTGCACGTTTTGCTCTGGCAACTAGATCTTGACAAGCAAAATTAAAGCTTAATTTGGTAGAAAAATAAATACCTAAATACTTGTATGCATTTACTACCTCCATTCTTTGCATTGTGATCTGAAAGACAACGAGAGAGAGAGAGAGAGAGAGAGAGAGAGAGAGAGAGAGAGAGAGAGAGAGAGAGAGAGAGAGAGAGAGAGAGAGAGAGAGAGAGAGAGAGAGAGAAAGAGAGAGAGGATGAAGAAGATCCACAACAATATAAAAGGTAAAACGGTAAAAACTCGAGTCGAACTCCTGAAGCAAATAGACTGATTACGTTTCTAAATACACAAACCAACAAATAATCATCGTTATAATGATACAAATAAAATAATGATTATTTGCTTGCCTGACATTAGACCATCATTAGATGCACTTGCGAATGTTTTTATTTCAAACATTTGAGAAACTATCCTTGATTTTGTTTTATTTACTTATTTACTTTGAATGATGTATTAGCGATTTTTGATTGGCGTAGACGATCGAGCGTCGTAGCTTTTATTGACAGTTAAAGGCACAGTATTGTTAAAAACACAGTATTGTTAAAAACACAGCATTGTTAAAGACACAGTATTGTTAAAGACACAGCATTGTTAAAGACACAGCATTGTTAAAGACACAGCATTGTTAAAGACACAGCATTGTTAAAAACACAGCATTGTTAAAGACACAGTATTGTTAAAGACACAGTATTGTTAAAGACACAGTATTGTTAAAGACACAGCATTGTTAAAGACACAGTATTGTTAAAGACACAGCATTGTTAAAGACACAGCATTGTTAAAGACACAGTATTGTTAAAGACACAGTATTGTTAAAGACACAGTATTGTTAAAAACACAGCATTGTTAAAGACACAGTATTGTTAAAGACACAGTATTGTTAAAGACACAGTATTGTTAAAGACACAGTATTGTTAAAACCACAGTATTGTTAAAGACACAGTATTGTTAAAACCACAGTATTGTTAAAGACACAGTATTGTTAAAGACACAGTATTGTTAAAGACACAGCATTGTTAAAGACACAGTATTGTTAAAGACACAGTATTGTTAAAGACACAGTATTGTTAAAACCACAGTATTGTTAAAGACACAGTATTGTTAAAACCACAGTATTGTTAAAGACACAGTATTGTTAAAGACACAGTATTGTTAAAGACACAGTATTGTTAAAACCACAGTATTGTTAAAGACACAGCATTGTTAAAACCACAGTATTGTTAAAGACACAGTATTGTTAAAACCACAGCATTGTTAAAGACACAGTATTGTTAAAGACACAGCATTGTTAAAGACACAGTATTGTTAAAGACACAGTATTGTTAAAGACACAGTATTGTTAAAACCACAGTATTGTTAAAGACACAGCATTGTTAAAACCACAGCATTGTTAAAAGTATTGTTAAAGACAGCATTGTTAAAGACACAGTATTGTTAAAGACACAGTATTGTTAAAACCACAGTATTGTTAAAGACACAGCATTGTTAAAGACACAGTATTGTTAAAGACACAGCATTGTTAAAACCACAGTATTGTTAAAGACACAGCATTGTTAAAGACACAGTATTGTTAAAACCACAGTATTGTTAAAGACACAGTATTGTTAAAGACACAGTATTGTTAAAGACACAGCATTGTTAAAGACACAGTATTGTTAAAGACACAGTATTGTTAAAGACACAGTATTGTTAAAGACACAGCATTGTTAAAGACACAGTATTGTTAAAGACACAGCATTGTTAAAACCACAGTATTGTTAAAACCACAGTATTGTTAAAACCACAGTATTGTTAAAGACACAGTATTGTTAAAGACACAGCATTGTTAAAGACACAGTATTGTTAAAACCACAGTATTGTTAAAGACACAGTATTGTTAAAACCACAGTATTGTTAAAGACACAGTATTGTTAAAGACACAGTATTGTTAAAAACACAGTATTGTTAAAAACACAGTATTGTTAAAAACACAGCATTGTTAAAGACACAGCATTGTTAAAGACACAGCATTGTTAAAAACACAGTATTGTTAAAAACACAGTATTGTTAAAAACACAGCATTGTTAAAGACACAGCATTGTTAAAAACACAGCATTGTTAAAGACACAGTATTGTTAAAGACACAGTATTGTTAAAACCACAGTATTGTTAAAGACACAGTATTGTTAAAGACACAGTATTGTTAAAGACACAGTATTGTTAAAGACACAGTATTGTTAAAGACACAGTATTGTTAAAAACACAGCATTGTTAAAAACACAGCATTGTTAAAAACACAGCATTGTTAAAGACACAGCATTGTTAAAAACACAGCATTGTTAAAGACACAGTATTGTTAAAAACACAGCATTGTTAAAGACACAGTATTGCCCGTGAAAACAGTTCGGCTCGCATCTCAGATCTGACTGTCAGGCTTTTTGGATGGGACACTTGGACACGTACCAACAATCAATTGCCTGGCTGCTGTCTCTGTGCTGTCTGTGCTGTCTGTGTGCTGTCTGTGCTGTCTGGCTGCTGTCTGTGTGCTGTCTGTGCTTTCTGGCTGCTGTCTGTGCTTTCTGGCTGCTGTCTGTGCTGTCTGTGCTGTCTGTGCTTTCTGGCTGCTGTCTGTGCTTTCTGGCTGCTGTCTGTGCTGTCTGGCTGCTGTCTGTGCTTTCTGGCTGCTGTCTGGGTGCTGTCTGTGCTGTCTGTGCTTTCTGGCTGCTGTCTGTGCTGTCTGTGCTTTCTGGCTGCTGTCTGTGCTGTCTGTGCTTTCTGGCTGCTGTCTGTGCTGTCTGTGCTTTTTGGCTGCTGTCTGTGCTGTCCTTGCTGTCTGGCTGCTGTCTGTGCTGTCTGTGTGCTGTCTGTGCTGTCTGTGCTGTCTGGCTGCTGTCTGTGCTGTCTGTGTGCTGTCAGTGTGCTGTCTGTGCTGTCTGTGTGCTGTCTGTGCTGTCTGTGCTGTCTGGCTGCTGTCTGTGCTGTCTGGCTGCTGTCTGTGCTGTGTGTGTGCTGTCTGTGCTGTCTGTGCTGTCTGTGTGCTGTCTGTGCTTTCTGGCTGCTGTCTGTGCTGTCTGTGCTGTCTGTGCTTTCTGGCTGCTGTCTGTGTTTTCTGGCTGCTGTCTGTGTGCTGTCTGTGCTTTCTGGCTGCTGTCTGTGCTTTCTGGCTGCTGTCTGTGCTGTCTGTGCTTTCTGGCTGCTGTCTGTGCTGTCTGTGCTGTCTGTGCTGTCTGGCTGCTGTCTGTGCTGTCTGTGTGCTGTCTGTGCTTTCTGGCTGCTGTCTGTGCTGTCTGGCTGCTGTCTGTGCTGTCTGGCTGCTGTCTGGCTGCTGTCTGTGCTGTCTGTGCTGTCTGGCTGCTGTCTGGCTGCTGTCTGTGCTGTCTGTGCTTTCTGGCTGCTGTCTGTGCTGTCTGGCTGCTGTCTGTGCTGTCTGTGCTGTCTGTGCTGTCTGTGCTGTCTGTGTGCTGTCCTTGCTTTCTGGCTACTGTCTGTGCTGTCTGTGCTGTCTGTGCTGTCTGTGCTTTCTGTGTGCTGTCTGTGCTTTCTGTGTGCTGTCTGTGCTTTCTGTGCTGTCTGTGCTGTCTGGCTGCTGTCTGTGTGCTGTCTGGCTGCTGTCTGTGTGCTGTCTGGCTGCTGTCTGTGCTGTCTGTGCTGTCTGTGCTGTCTGTGCTGTCTGTGTGCTGTCTGTGCTGTCTGTGCTGTCTGGCTGCTGTCTGTGCTGTCTGTTATGTTATATGTTACATGAAGTCTTATATCGCGCGCGTATCTCCAGACTCGGACTCAAGGCGCATGGATCTATTTATGCCGTGTGAGATGGAATTTTTTACACAATGCATCACGCATTCACATCGACCAGCAGATCGCAGCCATTTCGGCGCATATCCTACTTTTCACGGCCTATTATTCCAAGTCACACGGGTATTTTGGTGGACATTTTTATCTATGCCTATACAGTTTTGCCAGGAAAGACCCTTTTGTCAATCGTGGGATCTTTAACGTGCACACCCCAATGAAGGGACCTCGGTTTTTCGTCTCATCCGAAAGACTAGCACTTGAACCCACCACCTAGGTTAGGAAAGGGGGGGAGAAAATTGCTAACGCCCTGACCCAGGGTCGAACTCGCAACCTCTCGCTTCCAAGCGCAAGTGCGTTACCACTCGGCCACCCAGTCAGACAGCACAATGCTGTCTGTGTGCTGTCTGAGCTGTCTGTGCTGTCTGTGTGCTGTCTGTGCTGTCTGTGCTGTCTGGCTGCTGTCTGTGCTGTCTGTGCTGTCTGTGTGCTGTCTGTGCTGTCTGGCTGCTGTCTGAGCTGTCTGTGCTTTCTGGCTGCTGTATGTGCTGTCTGTGCTTTCTGGCTGCTGTCTGTGCCGTCTGTGCTTTCTGGCTGCTGTCTGTGCCGTCTGTGCTTTCTGGCTGCTGTCTGTGCCGTCTGTGCTTTCTGGCTGCTGTCTGTGTGCTGTCTGAGCTGTCTGTGCTTTCTGGCTGCTGTCTAGGCTGTCTGTGCTTTCTGGCTGCTGTCTGTGCTGTCTGTGCTTTCTGGCTGCTGTCTGTGCTGTCTGGCTGCTGTCTGTGTGCTGTCTGTGCTGTCTGTGCTGTCTGTGCTTTCTGGCTGCTGTCTGTGCTTTCTGGCTGCTGTCTGTGCTGTCTGGCTGCTGTCTGTGTGCTGTCTGTGCTGTCTGTGCTGTCTGTGCTGTCTGGCTGCTGTCTGTGCTGTCTGGCTGCTGTCTGTGTGCTGTCTGAGCTGTCTGTGCTTTCTGGCTGCTGTCTGTGCTGTCTGTGCTTTCTGGCTGCTGTCTGTGCTGTCTGTGCTGTCTGGCTGCTGTCTGTGCTGTCTGGCTGCTGTCTGTGCTGTCTGGCTGCTGTCTGTGCTGTCTGGCTGCTGTCTGTGCTGTCTGTGCTGTCTGGCTGCTGTCTGTGCTGTCTGTGCTGTCTGGCTGCTGTCTGTGCTGTCTGTGCTGTCTGTGCTGTCTGTGCTGTCTGTGCTGTCTGTGCTTTCTGGCTGCTGTCTGTGCTGTCTGTGCTGTCTGTGCTGTCTGTGCTGTCTGTGCTGTCTGTGTTTTCTGGCTGCTGTCTGTGCTTTCTGTGCTGTCTGTGCTGTCTGGCTGCTGTCTGTGCTGTCTGTGCTGTCTGGCTGCTGTCTGTGCTGTCTGTGCTGTCTGGCTGCTGTCTGTGCTGTCTGGCTGCTGTCTGTGCTGTCTGGCTGCTGTCTGTGCTGTCTGGCTGCTATCTGGCTGCTATCTGTGCTGTCTGGCTGTCTGGCTGCTGTCTGGCTGTCTGGCTGCTGTCTGTGCTGTATGTGCGGTCTGGCTGCTGTCTGTGCTGTCTCGCTGCTGTCTGTGCTGTCTGGCTGCTGTCTGTGCTGTCTGGCTGCTATCTGTGCTGTCTGTGCTGTCTGTGCTGTCTGGCTGCTGTCTGTGCTGTCTGGCTGCTGTCTGTGCTGTCTGGCTGCTGTCTGTGCTGTCTGGCTGCTGTCTGTGCTGTCTGTGTGCTGTCTGTGTGCTGTCTGTGCTGTCTGGCTGCTGTCTGTGCTGTCTGTGCTGTTTGGCTGCTGTCTGTGCTGTCTGTGTGCTGTCTGTGCTGTCTATGCTGTCTGTGCTGTCTATGCTGTCTGTGCTGTCTGGCTGCTGTCTGTGTTGTCTGGCTGCTATCTGTTCTGTCTGGCTGCTGTCTGTGCTGTATGTGCTGTCTGTGCTGTCTGGCTGCTGTGCTGTCTGGCTGCTGTCTGTGCTGTCTGTGTGCTGTCTGTGCTGTCTGGCTGCTGTCTGTGTGCTGTCTGCCTGCTGTCTCTGTGCTCTCTGTGCTGTCTGTGCTGTCTGGCTGCTGTCTGTGCTTTCTGGCTGCTGTCTGTGCTGTCTGGCTGCTGTCTGGCTGCTGTCTGTGCTGTCTGGCTGCTGTGCTGTCTGGCTGCTGTCTGTGTGCTGTCTGGCTGCTGCCTGTGCTGTCTGTGCGGTCTGGCTGCTGTCTGTGCTGTCTGGCTGCTTTCTGTGCTGTCTGTGTGCTGTCTGTGCTGTCTGGCTGCTGCCTGTGCTGTCTGTGCGGTCTGGCTGCTGTCTGTGCTGTCTGGCTGCTTTCTGTGCTGTCTGTGCTGTCTGGCTGCTGTCTGTGCTGTCTGTGTGCTGTCTGTGCTGTCTGGCTGCTGTCCGGGTGCTGTCTGTGCTGTCTGGCTGCTTCCGGTGGAGAGTGGGAGAGTGTGTGCTGATGACACTAGTGGCTTTTTGTTACATGAATTCATCAAAAAGATCCCCACTCTGTAGCGATATCACCCAGTGTGTTGCTTTGTGGTGTGTGTCCACGTGTCAGGATGGTCTAACCCTGTGCAAAAGCTTGTTCACAAGTGATTTTTGCTATGTGAGCCAATGTCAAAAGGTGCTGTGGGTACCCTAGGTATTTTATAAGTTCTGTAACTATTTACTGAATGTACACTCAGATGGAACTTTTGGTTTTTCTGAGAGATTAATGAATAAAGATGATCGCAGAGAAAAACCAAAGACTAACTATAAACAGTTAAAATTCTGCTCCTCATTCATTACGCAAATTAGTGCTTTTTAGGGACGTATTTTGACAAGGTGTTTGAGTACTCTCGATAGTTTTAGAAAAAATGCTAATAAGCTTTTTTCTGGGCAGTTGGATTTAAACCAAATGATTGCATGAACCCCAATACATAGTTCTGTGTGTTTTTCGTCCCATTTGTCCGCTTTTTAAAGAAATTATTAAAGTTTGAAAATTGCGTGTCTAGCGTGATAGACTAGGATAAATTCTCGAAAAGAGGCCTAAATAAAAAGAGGTAGGCATTTGTGGGTAATTAATGGCAACAGGTTGATTCTTATAGATTTGGGTGTGCTGAATTCATTTCTGCCTGTTGCCAAAGTCAAAAATGCCTATATTCGTTACTATTCAACGGTTTCCAAGATGGCCGCCATGATATCAAGAGACTACTAATTCTCAAACAAATGCTTATATCTTTGGTGTTTTTAGAGATACAGTGTTAATTTTTGGCTAGTTGGTAGATGACCGATAGGCAATGGTTGCCTTGTCAGAGTATTTGACCTTGACCTTAAGTCAAGGTCACATGAGACTTGATAATATTGACTTGTACTGTTTTGTCATTTGTGCATTTTAAGTTGTCTTTTGGCAGTAAACTACTGCGAACTAATCACTAAAAATAAGTGATATTACCCAGTAGGTATTCAGCATTAAAATGAATATACATTGATCATCATTCTGACAAGGTCAAGGTCATTTTGACCCCATATTTCAGATGTGTTTAAACTTGGACGCCATCAAGATTTGCAGTGGCTCATCTGTTGTACACACTGGACATCTGATTCAACAATTACATTTCAGCAGGGGTTCAGATCAATGGTGCACAATCAACTAGGTCAAAGGTCAAGGTCAAGGTCAAAGTCAAAGGTCACTATTTGGACCATTTATTCTCAAAAACGGGGCCTAAAATAGAGATAGGCCATTTGTGAGTAATTATGGTGTGCTCTTCCCATTTCTGCTGTATGACAAAGTGTATATTTGCTAGTTTGTCCTGTATCATTAAATATTCAAAATGGCCGCCACAAGCCTGAAAACTCACCCACACACAAAAACTGACAATTCTTTAAACATAACCACTCTATTTATTATCAACTTTTGTTTCAACATACGTTTGTATCAATAACGTTGCATAATCAGTACAAATTTCAACAACATTTAAGATGTTATGGTATTTCTGTGGCAATTATAACACAATATACACAAATCTGAAGCATGACAAACGTTAATGTTCCATAATACTCTGTCACGAGAAAAAAACTTCCGAAACATGTTGAGAACAAGCTCAGCAACAGGTAAACATATCAGCTATGTACAGGCATTCAGCAAACAATGTCAAATGTTCACATTTCATATGGTAAGGTCAATGAACATCACACACGTCCAAAGGGTCACGGTCAGTTCACCACTCGTTAAGACACTCCTCGTGCATTTCCCAGCATTTGCACGCTGCTGTGCATGGTAGCTTCGCCTTTCTGCATCTGCACCTTCCACTGCTGCACTGCTTCTGGCAGGTGCAGAAGATGATGTCTAGACACGCGTCTGGAACAGACGGAAGGGTTTTTAGGACGGGGAGGAAGACGCCATCCTTCAGTTGCCAGCCCATGCTTTTCAATCGGCGGCAGGTTCGGCTTCTTCTCATGAGCTCGTTGCCAGACTGAGGCCTGATAATGAGCTCTTTTGATGTGGAAGCTCAGAGCATCACTGGATGGGGGCAGATTTTCTGGGGCGGTGGCTTTCCGGAACATGATGGTTCTGGCACCATCTGCAGTCTCACAGTTTGAGATGTACAGCTTGCAAACGAACTGCTCTGCTTCTTTTGACGTGTCGTCTGTCAGCTGCCCTTTCCCCAAATTTGCCAGCAGCTGGTGATGTTGCTGAAACACTTTCCACCCAGATACCTTGCCTTGGCCAGACAGGAAAGATGTGGAATCCGAGCCAGTGATGGCGTGGAATCCTATCAAGTTCTGGAGCTTTGCCTTCTCCATGTCAGGTCTCTTGGCAATATTGTGAACTGGGATGTACTGTCTACGCTTTGCTGTGCCAGTTTTCATCCACACTTTCTTGCACTTCATTTTGTCAAAATGTGCAAGAATCAATACAGCTACATCTGTGTCTTGTGAAGAAACAACCAGGCTGGTTGCATCGCTGTTCACACAATGCAGAACAACACGTTTATCACCCTCTTCGTGACTGGCCTCTAGCGGAGTCGTGTCCACGTCTGGCTTGGATGACTCAACTTGAGTTGGATCACTGAAACCACCGGAAACCACAACAGTTTTGTCATCTGGTGCCTGCAGGATGAGTTGCCGAGACAGAAATTTGGCCAGATCAGCTTTGTTCTCAGGGTGAGACATGAAGTTGTCCCATTTGGCTGGCAGGGGTGTGTCCTTAGACTCTATCAGTTTCCTGATGGGCTGAGCTCCTTTGCTCCGCTTCTTTCTTGTTCCACCTTTGATTGAAAGCTGATCATACCGATCAAAGACGATGTCGGTGCGTTTAAAGGCATGTCCTTGGGCAAGGAGAGACTTGACGAATGTGTCAGCAAGATCACCAAATGTAGCTGCACCTTGTGGCTTTCCAAGTGCACAAACATGTGCTTGCCCATCAACGACAAGTGTTGTCTTGTCTCCAAGCTCATGTGCTTCAATGCCTGGAGGACAGTTTACACCACTTGTGAGGATTTTAAGCAAGCTTGCTTTTGATCCTGACCTTCAACTGCCATCAGTTTCAGCAAGTGAAGGGGGTACTGGCATCAGCTCATGCTTCATGATCACAGAAAGATCAACACTGCGCCTTGCTTCATAGGCCGTGATCAACCGCTGAAGAATCTTTCTGTCAGCTTTGACCGTCTTTTGTTTCCCACTCTTTGCATCCTTCTGCTTCACCTCGTACAGACTGGCAAATGTCAGAGGCTTGTTCTTCGGCAGAGCATCGCGGAATTTCACTTTCCTGTCTTCACAGGGCACAAGTCTCTCCCGAACAAATGTTTTCATCTGTTCTTGTCTTTTTTCACGTGCTGTCAACAGGTTTTCTTCGATGTTCTTGGTTGTAAGATCCTTCGATGCAATGTTCTGCAGATCTTCAGGCACATCCAGAGAAAAAACCTTGAAGCGTTTAAGGTTGTCAAACAACTTTTCTTCATCAGTTTTGTCTTGTCTTTTTCTGGCCTTGTTGCATTCGTTGTGAATGCTCTTCTCGTCAACCTCTGCTCCAAAGACTGCTCTTGTTTCTCCTGCAATGTGAGATTGGAGATTGAACGAGAGGGCCCAACGGTTCAGAGCAGACGGTGTCTTTGTGATGCCCACAATCCCTCCACATGACTTTCCAATCCCGTTCAGCCATTCTTGACTTTGATCTGGGTCCACCTGGTTGAACTTGCTCTGGCTCCTCTTCACAACGAAGTGCCCAGCTTCAAATTCCTTCTTCACTTCTTCGGGGAGCTGATACATTTCACTGACGTAGACTGTGTCCCATCGAGCATAGTTGGTATGATCATATCTCATGAAGTAGGGGAGCATTGCCGTGAAAGCTTGAAGATGCAGATTCCAGTCGCCATCTCTACTGGTGCGTGTGAACTGGAGGAGAATTTCTACCATCTTCAGGTACTTCCACCAGAACTGGAAGTTTGGATTGGCCCGCGAAGCAGCAAACGAGTCCACAAGGTCTGTGAAGCGTTTGTTGGCAAGAAGATGTACAAGTGCTGCTGTGTCATCACGAACCATCTCGTCTTCAATCTCTTGTGCGAGCTCATCATCACTGCCGTGGACGTACTGCAGCAACTGTGGTAGGAGTATTCTCCACAAGGCTTGCCAGGTCAACTTATGAGTTCGCATCCCTCTGACATAGGACTTGCCTGCCAGCACCTGTTCAGCTGTTTTCGGGCCAAGGATATTGCTCTCGACCCACAGATCCAGAAGACCAGAGCACTCCATGCGACGCCCGATGGCTTTGAGGAAGTTGAGGGACGTATGGAGACCACCGAGCCTCACTACCAGCAGATTCTGATATTCAGCTTTAGCCCATTTGAGATTTGTGTATATTGTGTTATAATTGCCACAGAAATACCATAACATCTTAAATGTTGTTGAAATTTGTACTGATTATGCAACGTTATTGATACAAACGTATGTTGAAACAAAAGTTGATAATAAATAGAGTGGTTATGTTTAAAGAATTGTCAGTTTTTGTGTGTGGGTGAGTTTTCAGGCTTGTGGCGGCCATTTTGAATATTTAATGATACAGGACAAACTAGCAAATATACACTTTGTCATACAGCAGAAATGGGAAGAGCACACCATAATTACTCACAAATGGCCTATCTCTATTTTAGGCCCCGTTTTTGAGAATAAATGGTCCAAATAGTGACCTTTGACTTTGAATTTGACCTTGACTTTGACCTAGTTGATTGTGCACCATTGATCTGAACCCCTGCTGAAATGTAATTGTTGAATCAGATGTCCAGTGTGTACAACAGATGAGCCACTGCAAATCTTGATGGCGTCCAAGTTTAAACACATCTGAAATATGGGGTCAAAATGACCTTGACCTTGTCAGAATGATGATCAATGTATATTCATTTTAATGCTGAATACCTACTGGGTAATATCACTTATTTTTAGTGATTAGTTCGCAGTAGTTTACTGCCAAAAGACAACTTAAAATGCACACATGACAAAACAGTACAAGTCAATATTGTCAAGTCTCATGTGACCTTGACTTAAGGTCAAGGTCAAATACTCTGAAAAGGCAACCATTGTCTATCGGTCATCTACCAACTAGCCAAAAATTAACACTGTATCTCTAAAAACACCAAAGATATAAGCATTTGTTTGAGAATTAGTAGTCTCTTGATATCATGGCGGCCATCTTGGAAACCGTTGAATAGTAACGAATATAGGCATTTTTGACTTTGGCAACAGGCAGAAATGGATTCAGCACACCCAAATCTATAAGAAACAACCTGTTGCCATTAATTACCCACAAATGCCCGAGGGTGTTAGATTTTCTGAAATCTGTCCTAGTCTATGACTCTTTGCGTCACAAAAACTCAAACTTTAAAAAAGCTTCCAAAAAATGGTGTTGTTCAACTAGATACACAAAAGAACCAGTTTTGAACAAGAACTGTCGGTGAAAAGGAAAAACAATGAAAATAACCACTATATTTTGAAGTTTGGTACCATTTCTGGCTAATTTAAGCTTTGTCGTCACAATGTCACACTAGACACTTTTTTTTTTTTTTATCAAATTTCATTTTTTTTCCACAAAATGTTTAATTTCTTTCTTTTATGCGCTTTTACCTTGATTATATTTAATCTACACCCCAATACTCATATGCGGGCTCAGTAGAAATGAAAGTTCTAGAAAAAAAAGGAAAAAATCAGGTTTATGTCCTTACATGCCACAAGAGACACTCGTCAAGCCTCAACTTAACGGCCAAAATAACACAGCCGCTGTGAAAGATTTTCCCTTTTCTCCTTTAGAAACTATATACTGAATGTGTTAAGCAACTCAAAACACCAGTCATTTTACTTTGGATGTACTTTGATTTTCGAAGCTGTCAGACAGCACCTTTTGACATTGGCTCATGTGTCCAGTGGAGGGGTGGCCTTAACCAATGTAACATCATTGTCAGGTCTGAAATGGGGAGTTCGTTTTCCGTGGAAGGACTGTGCCTTTCAAAGCAAGGTATTAGGCCTATATTATATTCACCAGACCTGACTCGTAAATAGTTGGTTACCTAGAAACAACACTGGGTTCAAGTGCTAGTCTTTCGGATGAGACGAAAAACCGAGGTCCCTTCGTGTACACTACATTGGGGTGTGCACGTTAAAGATCCCACGATTGACAAAAGGGTCTTTCCTGGCAAAATTGTATAGGCATAGATAAAAATGTCCACCAAAATACCCGTGTGACTTGGAATAATAGGCCGTGAAAAGTAGGATATGCGCCGAAATGGCTGCGATCTGCTGGCCGATGTGAATGCGTGATGTATTGTGTAAAAAAATTCCATCTGTGACACGGCATAAATAAATCCCTGCGCCTTGAATATGTGCGCGATATAAATTGCATAAAAATAATAAAAATAAAAAAAATATAAATCCCTGCGCTTAGAACTGTACCCACGGAATACGCGCGATATAAGCCTCATATTGATTGATTGATGGGTCTGTCCACATGATCCGCATAAAAAAAAAATCCATTTGCTGCATAACGAGTTCAAGATAATATCTCGAGGTTCTGTCCTCGCTTGTGTTTTGTACGTGCATTCTTCAAAAGAGCAGATTGTTTTCTTGACTGGTCGGTAAGGGTGTGCGTGTTATGACGAGCATGCGTTTTTCTTTGCTCGGCTCTGCGTTTTGGGTTTGTTTGTTTGCTCTTTGGAGTGTCTCTAATAAGGGGAGTGGTAACACAGACTTTAGATTTAATGCCCCCCTCCCCTCCCCCCTTTGCCTCCCTCTATTGTCCCCGAGGTACTGTTCTATTTGTGTCTGTTTCGTGTGGAACATTTGTTTTGATGTTCCTCTTATTCTTCTTTCTTTGATTCTGAAGAGCCATATCATAACACTCACACACACACACTCACACACACACACACGCACGCACACACACACACACACACACACACACACACGCACGCATCCTTACAACCAACCCTCTCCCCCTATCTACACACAACCCAACCACCCCTTTCCCCACACACACCCGTGTCAGTTTCTGAAAATGCATGAGCTTTTTCTCTGTTGATACACCACCAGATAAATGAAAGCAAGCCTCGGTATGGTTACATGCACGGCCCTCTTAGTGTTAGGCATTGCTCGTCGGCAGGCTTCGTTTGTTCAGACATCAGTTCAGACGTGTTGCGTTCAATGGAAATACTCGGGGTGCATTTAACCAGGCCCCCAAGCCCCTGTTTTAACGAGTCAAAAAGCAAGCAGGGACAGACAACTAGGTCATACATATTTAAAGTGCTTTAAATATATATGACCTAGTTAGGGTTAGTTCTCTGTCCCTGCTCGCTTTTTGACTTCTGATTGACGTTGAAATCATTATCACGAAAACACTATAGACATATCGATGCACAGCTTTCAAGTATGTACGTCTTTATTAGACGGAGAACTTGATGTTGTTATATATTATTTAGTCCTGATGTAGTACTTATAATAATATAATAATAACGGGTATTTATATAGCGCCTTATCCGAAGTTCAAAGCGCTTTATGCCGTGTGAGATGGAATATTTTACACAATATATCACGCATTCACAACGGCCAGTAGATCAACAGCCTATAGGCGCTGCATCCACCTTTCACGGCCTATTATTCCAAGTCACACGGGTATTTTGGTGGACATTTTTATCTACGCCTATACAATTTTGCCAGGAAAGACCCTTTTGTCAATCGTGGGATCTTTAACGTGCATACCCGTGTAGTGTACACGAAGGGACCTTGGTTTATCGTCTCATCCGAAAGACTAGCACTTGAACCCACCACCTAGGTTAGGAAAGGGGGGAGAAAATTGCTTCTTTCTTTCTTTATTTGGTGTTTAACGTCGTTTTCAACCACGAAGGTTATATCACGACGAGGGAAAGGGGGGAGATGGGATAGGGGAAAGGGGGGAGATGGGATAGAGCCACTTGTTAAGTGTTTCTTGTTCACAAAAGCACTAATCAAAAAATTGCTCCAGGGGCTTGCAACGTAGTACAATATATGACCTTACTGGGAGAATGCAAGTTTCCAGTACAAAGGACTAAACATTTCTTACATACTGCTTGACTAAAATCTTTACAAACATTGACTATATTTTATACAAGAACCACTCAACAAGGGTAAAAAGAGAAACAGAATCCGTTAGTCGCCTCTTACGACATGCGGGGGGCAGAGAAATAAGGATGTGGAAAAGAAGACTTTTGGTAAGTGAAATAAAGGTGATGGATCCAGTCAGTTAGAAATAAGACAACAAGAAAAGAATTGGAAAACTGCAGGGAATAGTAGGGAGAGTTTTTTGGAAGGAAATATAGGTGAAAGGACTGGTAAGGCAGAAATAAGACAAAAGAAGAGAAGTAAAGGGGTGGGGTAGCTCTGTGGAAACACTCCCGCCGCGTGAAGGCGACCCCATGGGAGAAAATTGCTAACGCCCTGACCCAGGGTCGAACTTGCAACCTCTCGCTTCCAAGCGCAAGTGCGTTACCACTCGGCCACCCAGACCTCCTACTTGCTTGCAAAAGGAACCTCAAAACCAGAGACATAGATCCAACCATATGCAATCGTATGTCTTTAAAAAAAAAGTTTTGATGTTCTTCTTATTCTTCTTTCCGCTTTTATAGCGAGACTTAAAATAAATAAATTGTGAAATGTGTTCGTATTGTTTAGTGTTTGAATCAACAAAGAGATCTGATGGTGTGTCACCCGACTGTAAGATGTCACGGAAATTGGTAAGCGCCAGCTGTTGTGGCGTTGTGATGTGATGCGATGTGAAAACGGTTTGTTAAAGAGATTACGAAATCAGGAGAAACGAACTATTTTTCGATATCAGCTGCGCGCCTTTTCCCTTTATTTATTAAATAAGAAATAATAACTTTTGTACGGTGTGTTCTTATTTTATAATCTGTTCATTGTATCGCTTCACACGCACACACACACACGCACACACACACACGCACACAAACTCGCGCGCGCGGATATTACCGTGTTCATTTAGATTAGACGAATACTACTGTGTTCATTTAGATTAACGTGTGGTGAAATTTGATATATACGTTCTTGTTTTGTTTTGAGCTGAATTTACAATATGGATCTCTTCCCGACAACTAAGACGCCGAAACAAACTCACTTTCTAACGTTTTGGTGTTGTTTTATTCAGGTGAATTTGCAATGGGTATCTTGTCCTGGCGACTACGCCCACAAGCGAGGGGAAAAGCGAGGGAACGAGAGAGAGATGTTATCATGCATGCGATGTATATGTTTGTGTGTGTGTTGAAATTAAAATGAGTTGCGTATGGATGGGTGTTGAAATTCCTGGTAAGGGAAGGTCGATTTCACTCGATATGTAAATTATGAATATCCAGGTTGATGCATATGTCAGGACATGTCGTCAATGATTGGTCAATGGATTTTCTGTCTTTAGATTTCTAACTGTATTTGTGCATGATAAATGATAAATGGTAAATGATAAATGGTAAATGACCCACAAAACTCCACATAAAAAGAACAGAAAAGAAAAAGTAATAGAAGAAAATAGACAAAGGGGGATGGTGGAGGAACTCTGGTATTACTGTAATACCCAGCAATTTTTGTGTGTGTGTGTGTGTGATTTGGCATGGCAAATTACATGAGAAAATGCTTTCGTAAAGAAAGTATGCAACAAATGTCATTGACACACATGGAACATTGTAGTATGCAACCGTTTTATTTGGAAACAAAAAAACACACAGAAACATTCTTTTTAGTACGCATGAATCATGAAAGACACACTCTTCTCATGAAAATAGTTCTTCTCAAAACTGGCCAGGCTTCTTACACGAGACGAGAGACCACCCCTCTACTTGGTCACATACCAAAATGAACAGCCTGACAAGTTGACAGAACAGCCTGACAAGTTGACAGAACAGCCTGACAAGTTGACAGAACAGCCTGACAAGTTGACAGAATTCTAACACATGACGGCAAGCAGTCCGGGTGTTGATGTTTAGTGTGTGACCAAGTGGAGTGATATTCCATGTAAATGAAATAAAATGAAAAAAGCATGGTGAGATGGTGAGCAGACTGCGAGTTTGCCTGTACAAAATAATTACTGGAAACAATTCAAAAACAATTATGTTTAATTCTTTAATGTATTGGAAACAATTCTTGTTTGCATTCTAAAACATTCCCAAACATTGTTACTTGAAAACGATTCCATTCATTCTCAAACATTGTTACTTGAAAACGATTCCATTCATTCTCAAACATTGTTACTTGAAAACGATTCCATTCATTCTCAAACATTGTTACTTGAAAACGATTCCATTCATTCTCAAACATTGTTACTTGGTTTGCATTCTGACATTCTGACATTCTGACATTCTCAAACATTGTGTCTTTGAAACAATTCTATTTTACATTCTTAATCATTCGGGCATTGCATTCTCAAATTCTTAGAAACAATTCTTGTTTGCATTCAAAAACATTCGGGCATTCTCAAACATTCTTTCTTGGAAACAATTCTAGTTTGCATTCTAAACCATATATACGGTGGATGGGGATAAAGGGTTTTTCTCGGTTGCGGTGGAACAAAGAGAGAATGACCTGCTAGAAGCCAAAAGTATGGAGAGAGCAAAGAAAACAGAGAGAGAGAGAGAGAGAGAGAGAGAGAGAGAGAGAGAGAGAGAGAGAGAGAGAGAGAGAGACTCAGACCTTTATTACACAAGAAGGGCAAAGCCCATACGACTCACATGCTTAACCTTGACCTTTACATGACCTTGACCATCAGGGTCAAGGTCAAATAACTAAACCTAGCAATGACATCATACACTAAGAACTGCTTTACACATTTTTCCTACCAAAATACATGTGACCTTGACCCAAGGTCAGGTCATCCAAGGTCATGCAACACAAAGCTGTTAATTCAAGACATAGGAAGTACAATGGTGCTTATTGGCTCTTTCTACCATGAGATATGGTCACTTTTAGTGGTTCACTACCTTATTTTGGTCACATTTCATAAGGGTCAAAGTGACCTTGACCTTGATCATATGTGACCAAATGTGTCTCATGATGAAAGCATAACATGTGCCCCACATAATTTTTAAGTTTGAAACAGTTATCTTCCATAGTTCAGGGTCAAGGTCACTTCAAAATATGTATACAATCCAACTTTGAAGAGCTCCTGTGACCTTGACCTTGAAGCAAGGTAAACCAAACTGGCATCAAAAGATGGGGCTTACTTTGCCCTATATATCATATATAGGTGAGGTATTGAATCTCAAAAACTTCAGAGAAAATGGGAAAAATGTGAAAAATAGCTGTTTTTTAGACAACATTTATGGCCCCTGCGACCTTTACCTTGAAGCAAGGTCAAGATGCTATGTATGTTTTTTGGGGCCTTGTCATCATACACCATCTTGCCAAATTTGGTACTGATAGACTGAATAGTGTCCAAGAAATATCCAACGTTAAAGTTTTCCGGACTGTCGGCCGGACGGACGGCCAGACGGGGGGGACGGACGGACGGACGACTCGGGTGAGTACATAGACTCACTTTTGCTTCGCATGTGAGTCAAAAAGGATAAAGGTTTTAGGCAAAGCCTATTCTTCCAACCTGTCCTTTATACAACACATAAAAAGACAGACGCACATTAAAAATATAAATTCAATCATATAAAATACAGAAACACAATGTGCATTTAATGAATTACATAAGGAGAACTCAAAAATTACAAAATTACATTGACATAGTTATACCTTTCATTTGGGAATAAAGTTGCTCTGATCAGCTACACATCCGTTAACACTAGTACAAAATGAGAGAGAGAGAGAGAGAGAGAGAGAGAGAGAGAGAGAGAGAGAGAGAGAGAGAGAGAGAGAGAGAGAGAGAGAGAGAGAGAGAGAGAGAGAGAGAGAGAGAGAGAGAACTTTGAACTTTGAACTTTATTACAGAGAGAGAGAGAGAGAGAGAGAGAGGAGGGGGGGGGGGGGGGGGGGGGGAAGAGATGGGGTGTCAGCATAACATCAAGGGGGTCAAATTGACTGACACAAAATTAGAGAGAGACGTTTGACATTAGCTGAAACTAATGCTGAAATAACATCTGGAATAAATAAAACGAATACATGAATGAAAGGGAGAACAACAATTAACTAGTGTTAATCAAGAATTTTAAGGAAAGACAAAAAAAAGAATCCATACTGAGTGAAATCAATAGTTTACGCAGCACTACCACTGCACATCAAATCAATAGTTTACGCAGCACTTTCTTTCTTTATTTGGTGTTTAACGTCGTTTTCAACCGTTCAGGTTATATCGCAACGGGGAGCGGATGGGATAGAGCCACTTGTTAATTGTTTCTTGTTCACAAAAGCACTAATCAAAAAATTGCTCCAGGGGCTTGCAACGTAGTACAATATATGACCTTACTGGGAGAATGCAAGTTTCCAGTACAAAGGACTTAACATTTCTTACATACTGCTTGACTAAAATCTTTACAAACATTGACTATATTCTATACAAGAAACACTTAACAAGGGTAAAAGGAGAAACAGAATCCATCAGTCGCCTCTTACGACATGCTGGGGAGCATCGGGTAAATTCTTCCCCCTAACCCGCTGGGGGATTACGCAGCACTACCACTGCACATCAAATCAATAGTTTACGCAGCACTACCACTGCCCATCAAATCAATAGTTTACGCAGCACTATACCACTGCACATCAAATCAATAGTTTACGCAGCACTACCACTGCACATCAAATCAATAGTTTACGCAGCACTACCACTGCACATCAAATCAATAGTTTACGCAGCACTACCACTGCACATCAAATCAATAGTTTACGCAGCACTACCACTGCACATCAAATTAATAGTTTACCCCCTCACAAACCAACTCATAAATCATATCCCAACTGCATCTAGCATAGCCAAATCTGCAAAAGAAAGATGCTAGATGCCTGCTCTTTTTCAAAAGGGTTACATCCTTATGTAGACCTAAACAAAATCTAACCATAGACAATTTAACCAGAAAAACAATACAATGTATGTACAATATCATCATCTAACTACATCTCAAGAGCTGCAAGTAACTAAAAAAAACAAACAAAAAACACCAAAAGGCAATGCACATACAGTGCCCCTTCCCCCTCCCCCCCTTAGAACCCTTTTTTCTCAGATGTTCTGCTTATAAACTCTGTAGATGACCCCCATTTTAAGACTCATTCCTTTTTAAGACCTGATTTTTATGAGGGGTTTATGAGGGTGCATTGTATCATGTACAAACAACAACAAGCAAAAACACACACAAAAACAAAATCCACATAAACAATTATAGCTGTAAACATTCCCGCAACTAATAGTAATAGAAATAAGAAAATGTGTACACAAGCACAAGCAAGCATCAAACATTTTCAAGACATCTTGATTTGTAATGACGCTAATCACACCAACACTTGCACATGCTGCATCACAACCAATCCATACATCCATCCATGTGATTTTTAAATCAACAACACACACACACATTCATATGAACATGTGACACACATCTGTCCACAAATCATACGCAAAACACACAAGCACAGAAGTACACAATACACATCCCTGACACACAAGACATTGTGACACACCCCTGTTCACAACACACACATATTAACTTACCATTTTTGTCAACATATAGACATACATGCACCCTTGTTCACATCACAATGGAACAATTTGAGCGAAGCCACCGTCACCCTGACCACGCCCAGCGCCTTCTCATCGGCGTTAGGGGGGCAGAAACCAGTGTGAGAGCCTCAGTAGTTTTTATCCAGTTTTTAACATTGTAACATAGCATTTTTTAACTGTGCTTGAAAAGCCTACATTCTAGGGCAAACGGACTAAAACCGCAAGTACAGCAGCAAGAAGACCAGCTGGAGTTGTACACTATATCCACCTTGTGTACAGTGAACTTTTAAGACTCTTTTAGATGCGCACACCCAAAAAACGTCACGTTGATAGTCGTCGTCGGCTTCTGTGGCGCACCCGCCAACCACCAACCCAGGCGGGTTATCCAGATCCAGATCCAGATCACACACACATCTCTGTCAACAACACATAAACACCAAAATATCCCTATTTTACAACACACAGGCAACATCATTAACACCACATGAACACACAAATACATCCCTAGTCATTACCCCCCCCCCCCCCCCCCCCCCAAGTTCACAACAGACACAGAACCACAACAGACAGAACAAATACACACAAGTGTTCACAACAGACAGAACAAATACACACAAGTGTTCACAACACACACAGAACAAATACACACAAGTGTTCACAACAGACACAGAACAAATACACACAAGTGTTCACAACACACACAGAACAAATACACACAAGTGTTCACAACACACACAGAACAAATACACACAAGTGTTCACAACAGACACAGAACAAATACACACAAGTGTTCACAACTGACAGAACAAATACACACAAGTGTTCACAACAGACACAGAACAAATACACACAAGTGTTCACAACACACACAGAACAAATACACACAAGTGTTCACAACACACACAGAACAAATACACACAAGTGTTCACAACAGACACAGAACAAATACACACAAGTGTTCACAACAGACACAGAACAAATACACACAAGTGTTCACAACAGACACAGAACAAATACACACAAGTGTTCACAACACACAGAACAAATACACACAAGTGTTCACAACAGACAGAACAAATACACACAAGTGTTCACAACACACACAGAACAAATACACACAAGTGTTCACAACAGACAGAACAAATACACACAAGTGTTCACAACAGACACAGAACAAATACACACAAGTGTTCACAACAGACAGAACAAATACACACAAGTGTTCACAACAGACAGAACAAATACACACAAGTGTTCACAACAGACAGAACAAATACACACAAGTGTTCACAACTGACACAGAACAAATACACACAAGTGTTCACAACAGACACAGAACAAATACACACAAGTGTTCACAACAGACAGAACAAATACACACAAGTGTTCACAACAGACACAGAACAAATACACACAAGTGTTCACAACAGTCACAGAACACATACACACAAGTGTTCACAACAGACAGAACAAATACACACAAGTGTTCACAACAGACACAGAACAAATACACACAAGTGTTCACAACACACACAGAACAAATACACACAAGTGTTCACAACAGACACAGAACAAATACACACAAGTGTTCACAACAGACAGAACAAATACACACAAGTGTTCACAACAGACACAGAACACATACACACAAGTGTTCACAACAGACACAGAACAAATACACACAAGTGTTCACAACAGACAGAACAAATACACACAAGTGTTCACAACAGACAGAACAAATACACACAAGTGTTCACAACACACACAGAACAAATACACACAAGTGTTCACAACAGACAGAACAAATACACACAAGTGTTCACAACAGACAGAACAAATACACACAAGTGTTCACAAAGAGGCATGCATACTCAATCACAGTCACAAACGCATACACAGACAAAACACTCACACAAGAATACTTCCGTTTTCATCTTCATAACAAACACAGCTTTCACTCACTGCGCAACAAGCATTTCAAAAACACAGCAAATTTTAAAATAATACATGTCGGCCTCACACAAAAGATAGCCTTACAACTTATAATTCCTTGGGTCTGGCAGCGGGGGTGGGGAAAAAACAGTTGGACGCTCGATGCTCCGTGATGTAGCCCTCCCCCATTTCTTGGTATTGTTGGTATGTGATGCTGGATTGTGGTAACCGTGGCGACATCGCCCAACGCCGTGCTCCAGTCCAGGCATCTAGAACTGGATTGTCTGTGAGAAGCAAACATATTTTATATTACCACCTTTCCTTCACACTCTCTGTTTTTACTTCTCAGGGACGGCATATAAACAAGGAATTGTGGTAATATTTCCCGTTAAAATCTAAAAATATTGAAAACAAACACAACAACCTGACATGTGTACTGGGTAATAATTTTTTTGGTCAGGTTTTCCTCTACCACTACAATACAAGCGCTGCATGTTTTACTTATTTTTAATATTTTGACAAAACGGACAATGCGGATAAACACTGGCCTGCTCGCCTGTTGTCATGGTGACTTTCACACCCAAATAAAAAGAAAAGAGGCACAGCTTTCAAGAAACTTGTACATTGGTACCTGCCATGAAAGGACACCATGAGGACACGCCAAGTGTCCCTACACTGCAGGTGGCCTGTCATGACAGGTATATATTGATAAAGTAAACAATGGGACAACAGCAGGTGCACGTCCTCTCTTGGGAGGTGTCCCCTCATCATAGGGGCTTCATATCACAGGTACCACAGTACACTCCCCCTTCCCCCCCCCCCCTCCCCCTTTCCCCTCCATCATTCTCACCTGCTACAGAGATGGCAAAGGTGGACTGGAATGGTCTCAGTTCCAGAAGCTCTCGCTCCAAGCGCTGCTTCATTTGTGGAATTTGAGCCATGCCGCCCGTCAAAAACACATTCTGAAAAACAAATAACACAAACTTAAAAAATATGAAGATATTCAGCAGATTTATATAACACCGGGTGATGTATTAAAAGAAATACCAGTTATCATGCATGCATAAAGTGGCAAGTATTCATTATCTATCATAGAGAAGACTGTTCGAGGCCTAGAACTTTTCTCGTCTCCAACACAGCTATCAATCTCAATGCCTTCAACACAGCTATCAATCTCAATGCCTTCAACACAGCTATCAATCTCAATGTCTTCAACACAGCTATCAATCTCAACGCCTTCAACACAGCTATCAATCTCAATGTCTCCAACACAGCTATCAATCTCAATGTCTTCAACACAGCTATCAATCTCAATGTCTTCAACACAGCTATCAATCTCAATGTCTTCAACACAGCTATCAATCTCAATGCCTTCAACACAGCTATCAATCTCAATGCCTTCAACACAGCTATCAATCGCAATGTCTTCAACACAGCTATCAATCTCAATGTCTCCAACACAGCTATCAATCTCAATGCCTTCAACACAGCTATCAATCTCAATGCCTTCAACACAGCTATCAATCTCAATGTCTTCAACACAGCTATCAATCTCAATGTCTTCAACACAGCTATCAATCTCAATGCCTTCAACACAGCTATCAATCTCAATGTCTTCAACACAGCTATCAATCTCAATGTCTTCAACACAGCTATCTCAATGTCTCCAACACAGCTATAAATCTCAATGTCTCCAACACAGCTATAAATCTCAATGTCTCCAACACAGCTATCAATCTCAATGTCTCCAACACAGCTATCAATCTCAATGCCTTCAACACAGCTATCAATCTCAATGTCTCCAACACAGCTATAAATCTCAATGTCTCCAACACAGCTATCAATCTCAATGCCTTCAACACAGCTATCAATCGCAACGCCTTCAACACAGCTATCGATCTCAATGCCTTCAACACAGCTAAGTATCAATCTCAATGTCTTCAACACAGCTATCAATCTCAATGTCTCCAACACAGCTATCAATCTCAATGCCTTCAACACAGCTATCAATCTCAACGCCTTCAACACAGCTATCAATCGCCATGTCTTCAACACAGCTATCAATCGCAATGTCTTCAACACAGCTATCAATCTCAATGCCTTCAACACAGCTATCAATCTCAATGTCTTCAACACAGCTATCAATCTCAATG
The DNA here is from genome assembly GCF_037325665.1 of Littorina saxatilis. NCBI lineage: Eukaryota > Metazoa > Mollusca > Gastropoda > Littorinimorpha > Littorinidae > Littorina > Littorina saxatilis. The sequence continues at coordinate 2,199,206 of NC_090259.1, read as the reverse complement.
CCTTCAACACAGCTATCAATCGCAATGTCTTCAACACAGCTATCAATCTCAATGCCTTCAACACAGCTATCAATCTCAATGTCTTCAACACAGCTATCAATCTCAATGTCTTCAACACAGCTATCAATCTCAATGCCTTCAACACAGCTATCAATCGCAATGTCTTCAACACAGCTATCAATCTCAATGTCTTCAACACAGCTATCAATCTCAATGCCTTCAACACAGCTATCAATCTCAATGTCTTCAACACAGCTATCAATCTCAATGCCTTCAACACAGCTATCAATCTCAATGTCTTCAACACAGCTATCAATCTCAATGCCTTCAACACAGCTATCAATCTCAATGTCTTCAACACAGCTATCAATCTCAATGTCTTCAACACAGCTATCAATCTCAATGCCTTCAACACAGCTATCAATCTCAATGCCTTCAACACAGCTATCAATCTCAATGCCTTCAACACAGCTATCAATCTCAATGCCTTCAACACAGCTATCAATCTCAATGTCTTCAACACAGCTATCAATCTCAATGTCTTCAACACAGCTATCAATCTCAATGTCTTCAACACAGCTATCAATCTCAATGTCTTCAACACAGCTATCAATCTCAATGCCTTCAACACAGCTATCAATCTCAATGCCTTCAACACAGCTATCAATCTCAATGCCTTCAACACAGCTATCAATCTCAATGCCTTCAACACAGCTATCAATCGCAATGTCTTCAACACAGCTATCAATCTCAATGCCTTCAACACAGCTATCAATCGCAATGTCTTCAACACAGCTATCAATCTCAATGTCTTCAACACAGCTATCAATCGCAATGTCTTCAACACAGCTATCAATCTCAATGTCTTCAACACAGCTATCAATCTCAATGCCTTCAACACAGCTATCAATCTCAATGTCTTCAACACAGCTATCAATCGCAATGTCTTCAACACAGCTATCAATCTCAATGTCTTCAACACAGCTATCAATCGCAATGTCTTCAACACAGCTATCAATCGCAATGTCTTCAACACAGCTATCAATCTCAATGCCTTCAACACAGCTATCAATCTCAATGCCTTCAACACAGCTATCAATCTCAATGTCTTCAACACAGCTATCAATCTCAATGCCTTCAACACAGCTATCAATCTCAATGCCTTCAACACAGCTATCAATCTCAATGTCTTCAACACAGCTATCAATCTCAATGTCTTCAACACAGCTATCAATCTCAATGTCTTCAACACAGCTATCAATCGCAATGCCTTCAACACAGCTATCAATCTCAATGTCTCCAACACAGCTATCAATCTCAATGTCTTCAACACAGCTATCAATCTCAATGTCTTCAACACAGCTATCAATCTCAATGTCTTCAACACAGCTATCAATCGCAATGCCTTCAACACAGCTATCAATCTCAATGTCTTCAACACAGCTATCAATCGCAATGTCTTCAACACAGCTATCAATCTCAATGTCTTCAACACAGCTATCAATCTCAATGCCTTCAACACAGCTAGCTATCAATCGCAATGCCTTCAACACAGCTATCAAACACAATGCCTTCAACACAGCTATCAATCTCAATGCCTTCAACACAGCTATCAATCTCAATGCCTTCAACACAGCTAAGTATCAATCTCAATGCCTTCAACACAGCTATCAATCTCAATGCCTTCAACACAGCTATCAATCTCAATGCCTTCAACACAGCTATCAATCTCAACGCCTTCAACACAGCTATCAATCGCACTGTATTCAACACAGCTATCAATCTCAACGCCTTCAACACAGCTATCAATCTCAATGCCTTCAACACAGCTATCAATCTCAACGCCTTCAACACAGTTATCAATCTCAACGCCTTCAACACAGCTATCAATCTCAATGCCTTCAACACAGCTATCAATCTCAATGTCTTCAACACAGCTATCAATCTCAATGTCTCCAACACAGCTATCAATCTCAATGCCTTCAACACAGCTATCAATCTCAACGCCTTCAACACAGCTATCAATCGCCATGTCTTCAACACAGTTATCAATCTCAACGCCTTCAACACAGCTATCAATCTCAATGCCTTCAACACAGCTATCAATCTCAACGCCTTCAACACAGCTATCAATCTCAATGTCTCCAACACAGCTATCAATCTCAATGCCTTCAACACAGCTATCAATCGCAACGCCTTCAACACAGCTATCAATCTCAATGTCTCCAACACAGCTATCAATCTCAATGTCTTCAACACAGCTATCAATCTCAACGCCTTCAACACAGCTATCAATCTCAACGCCTTCAACACAGCTATCAATCTCAACGCCTTCAACACAGCTATCAATCTCAATGTCTCCAACACAGCTATCAATCTCAACGCCTTCAACACAGCTATCAATCGCCATGTCTTCAACACAGCTATCAATCGCAATGCCTTCAACACAGCTATCAATCGCAATGTCTTCAACACAGCTATCAATCTCAATGCCTTCAACACAGCTATCAATCTCAATGTCTTCAACACAGCTATCAATCTCAATGCCTTCAACACAGCTATCAATCTCAATGCCTTCAACACAGCTATCAATCGCAATGTCTTCAACACAGCTATCAATCTCAATGTCTTCAACACAGCTATCAATCTCAATGTCTTCAACACAGCTATCAATCTCAATGTCTTCAACACAGCTATCAATCTCAATGCCTTCAACACAGCTATCAATCTCAATGTCTTCAACACAGCTATCAATCGCAATGTCTTCAACACAGCTATCAATCGCAATGTCTTCAACACAGCTATCAATCGCAATGTCTTCAACACAGCTATCAATCGCAATGTCTTCAACACAGCTATCAATCTCAATGTCTTCAACACAGCTATCAATCTCAATGTCTTCAAGGACACTATTTTTGGACTACGGTGGAACCCCCCCTTCTAAGCCAGGACCCCCTAATTCGTGACACCCCCCCCCCCTCCCCCCAATAAGACCTTGGTTTCTTAGATGTTCTGTTCATAGCCTCTGTTACTTTATTTCCATTTGAAGACTCCCTTCTTTGACCTGTTTTCTCATATTTAGGAAGGTCTTTAAGTTTAACCCCTTGACTGCCTTATGACGGGTATACCCGTCATGCGCTTGCGCCTGTCTTCTCCGTTCAGGAATTTTCCAGAAATGCTACGTCACTGCTGACACACAAATAGCAGCCAATCGGCAATGCGATCGTGACGTCACAGCCACTGGTTTTCTAAGCGGCGGCCATCTTGGTAAGCAGGATATTGCGTGCTTCGGCTGCTACTAGTGCTAGTACTGGTTCAGTTAGCGTTTGGGAAGTTCTTCGGCTGTCATCATGGAAACCATGAATGTTCTGTATGAACGCTTAGTGGGACTTATTCACTGGCCAGATAGGCAGTCTCTGCATGACAGCATGCCACATGAGTTCATTGAGGCCTTTGGAAGAAATGTTGCTGTGATCATTGACTGCTTTGAGATTTTTATTGAAAAACCTTCAAATTGTAGGGCTCGCTCAGAGACATGGTCAAATTATAAACACAACCACACCATGAAATATCTCATAGGCATAACACCACAGGGGGTTATTTCATTTCTGTCGAAGGGGTGGGGAGGGAAGGCAAGTGATAAGATGATAACAGAAAATAGTGGATTTCTGAATCATCTGTTACCAGGAGACAAAGTGCTAGCAGATCGCGGCTTTGATATAGAGGAGATTGTAGGTCTTGCATGTGCAGAGGTGAAAATCCCTGCATTTACTAGGGGAAAGTGTCAGATGCATTCCCAGGACATTGAGCAGACAAGGAAAATTGCACATCTAAGGATCCATGTTGAACGTGTAATTGGCAATGTTGTAATGAAATATACCATTCTGAGTAGTACTATCCCCATCAATCTAATACTGCCTTGTGAAGGCGAGGATGTAACATTCCTCGACAAAATAGTGGTTGTTTGCTGTGCCCTGACCAACATGTGTCCAAGTGTGGTGTGATTGTGTTTGACTCTGAAGATGTGTGTGTATAGCATTCTGGAATCATCCCATTGTATCAGAATTGTGTTTACAACTTTCTTGTTGTGCTCTGACTTGTATGTGCAGTGACATGGTGATTTGTTCTGTTATTTTCAGAGTTTAAATGGCTTACATTAAGTAACAGTCACACCAACAAACACTTAAACAGGCACATATGTATGAACAGCTCAAGTCATGTGTATGGGACAGAAGAAAGATTTATTTTGTGTCACATTATCATTATAACATACACATGCATGTACATTCTATGAGTCTAGTACTAGTAGACAGCTGCACATTCTTTTTCCAATGTTGTACTTTTCTGTGCATGTGCTCACAGTACAAAAATAAAAAATAAAAACAGAACACATTTGTTTATGAAGTCAACCAAATATTTGTATTAATGTGTGTGTGTGTGTGAATTCAGATTTGGCACACAAATGAAACAACAAGTAAGTGTGCAAGACTTGCACAGTTAGGCAAATACATACTTCAAAATATGCAGTCACTCAGTCTTATAACCTCAAACAGCATGACACTGACAGAAAACCCCCAGACAGCTACACTAAGCTAAAGTGACATGTCAAGGCAAGCCGGACAAAACCAAGCATCATCTTTCCCTGGCAAATGATCAAGTCCAACACATGCCGTGTGGTACCACTGAACTTTGCAATTTTCACTGTCACAAGCAACCATGTCACCACTTTCAGGCTTGCGACACAAACACCACACACTGACTTTTCTCCTGGGCTTGCCCTTGGAACAAATAACTCTTTTGGTTCTTTTCGGGGGAGGATTGCTTTTCTGAGGACTGAGTGGCATTCTTTCAGAAGTTCTGGTTAGATGCTGTGTCTGTGAATCTGGAGTGACAATCACAGATGTTGAAGCTGTGTGAATGTTTGTGAAGTGTTTTGCAACCATCTCTGGCAGGATAACTCTTTGAAAAAATGCCTTGGCTTTTTCCTCTGCGCGCTGCAAAAAGGCAGCGTCTGGCTCCACCCTCACAACCACACAATCTACTGTGGTCCACACAACAAAGTCACAGTAATCAGCCTTGGTTGCAAGAAGCTGACACTGAACCTGGGCGTAATAGGGATGGCCAGGTTTCAGTACAAATTCCCCATCACTTTGCAACGACAAACAGAAACATGTATCATTGCACGCCTCACGCACAGTCACCTCTCAGTGCTGCTTACCAAGATGGCCGACGCATCACGCGTGCATGGGAACACCTACGTCATCGCGCATTGCCGATGGCTTGGAAGGATACCTCATTCTCATGAATAAACATAAACGGTGACGCGGTTTTGCGTCTGAAGGCTATTTTCGGCCTTGGTGACAGGGTAGGGGAGAGAAATCTCGACTCGTCAAAATGGCTAACGGTGACAGTCGACCGGGCCCTAGCAGGGAAAAACAAAGCCGGACTGACGCTACTGGCGGTGCAAATGATTATGGATACTGACAGGGGAAGGGGGAGATCTTCTTTCGGACGATTCGTTGGAAACAGGTAGATGACAGTGATTATAATCCTTTCTTGGAGCAAGCAAAACAGCCACCTGTGTTTGATCCACAGGCACCGGAAGATGCGCCGGACTGATTTTTCAAAAGTTCATATTTAAACATCATTATAAGCCAAACTAATTATCATTTCCATGATTAGACACTAAAAACAGATTATTGGTTCAATTTCCTTTAAAAATAACATAGGTTTTACTTACCCACCTACTGCCAGTTTGGAGCTAGAATTTTTTGTGAATTATTACACCCCAAACTCCAATATTCCCTGGCAGTCAGGAATGCACATACGCAAGTTTTGATTGGCAGCGAAAGGGTTAAAGGGAGGGGGTCCACTGTACTATCATGATGGAACACAGAACAAGTTTTGATTGGCAGCGAAAGGGTTAAAGAGGGTCCACTGTACTATTATGATGGAACACAGAACAAGTTTTGATTGGCAGCGAAAGGGTTAAAGGGGGGTCCACTGTACTATCATGATGGTACACAGAACAAGTTTTGATTGGCAGTGAAAGGGTTAAAGAGGGGTCCACTGTACTATTGTGATGGTACACAGAACAAGTTTTGATTGGCAGTGAAAGGGTTAAAGGGGGGTCCACTGTACTATCATGATGGTACACAGAACAAGTTTTGATTGGCAGTGAAAGGGTTAAAGAGGGGTCCACTGTACTATTATGATGGTACACAGAACAAGTTTTGATTGGCAGTGAAAGGGTTAAAGAGGGGTCCACTGTACTATTATGATGGTACACAGAACAAGTTTTGATTGGCAGTGAAAGGGTTAAAGAGGGGTCCACTGTACTATTATGATGGTACACAGAACAAGTTTTGATTGGCAGCGAAAGGGTTAAAGAGGGGTTCACTGTACTATTATGATGGTACACAGAACAAGTTTTGATTGGCAGCGAAAGGGTTAAAGAGGGGTTCACTGTACTATTATGATGGTACACAGAACAAGTTTTGATTGGCAGTGAAAGGGTTAAAGGGAGGGGGTCCACTGTACTATCATGATGGAACACAGAACAAGTTTTGATTGGCAGCGAAAGGGTTAAAGAGGGGTTCACTGTACTATTATGATGGAACACAGAACAAGTTTTGATTGGCAGCGAAAGGGTTAAAGGGGGGTCCACTGTACTATCATGATGGAACACAGAACAAGTTTTGATTGGCAGTGAAAGGGTTAAAGGGGGGTCCACTGTACTATCATGATGGTACACAGAACAAGTTTTGATTGGCAGCGAAAGGGTTAAAGAGGGGTTCACTGTACTATCATGATGGTACACATAACAAGTTTTGATTGGCAGTGAAAGGGTTAAAGGGGGGTCCACTGTACTATTATGATGGTACACAGAACAAGTTTTGATTGGCAGTGAAAGGGTTAAAGAGGGGTTCACTGTACTATCATGATGGAACACAGAACAAGTTTTGATTGGCAGTGAAAGGGTTAAAGGGGTCCACTGTACTATCATGATGGAACACAGAACAAGTTTTGATTGGCAGTGAAAGGGTTAAAGAGGGGTCCACTGTACTATTGTGATGGTACACAGAACAAGTTTTGATTGGCAGTGAAAGGGTTAAAGGGGGGTCCACTGTACTATTATGATGGAACACAGAACAAGTTTTGATTGGCAGCGAAAGGGTTAAAGAGGGTCCACTGTACTATTATGATGGAACACAGAACAAGTTTTGATTGGCAGCGAAAGGGTTAAAGGGGTCCACTGTACTATTATGATGGAACACAGAACAAGTTTTGATTGGCAGCGAAAGGGTTAAAGAGGGGTCCACTGTACTATTATGATGGAACACAGAACAAGTTTTGATTGGCAGCGAAAGGGTTAAAGAGGGGTCCACTGTACTATTATGATGGTACACAGAACAAGAGAACCTCTTGTTATTATTCCGCTACAACTGGTAAATTGTTACTCTTTGTATAAGACATTTTACTGCAAAAGGAACTGCTTCTCAGAAAAAAATAATACTTTTACTTGTTTTCCAACAACTCCACAATAAAACTGCACTGGGAAATTCTACAGTTACACTCACTTCTAACTGGCAGAGCACAGTAAAACTTCTTCCATCCAAAGACCCTCTCCTTTCCTAGTCCTCATTGTCTCAGATTGCATTAGGTCTACAAACAGAAATATTACTGCACTACAAGGCATCACAGGCTATGACTTTAAAACTGAATACCTGGCACAGTGCGTTCTGAGCAGGAATGTCGAACTTCTTCAGGACGTAATCCAGCGTCTCTGCCAGGCCCGCCTGCTCCACACCCAGCATGGAGGGCTGGAACAACAGCTCTGGAACCCTGCAAATGTCACATGTTTACTTTATAATCATACACAAAATTACAAGAATGAGACTGAGGCAAACTTGTAAAACAAAACAAAAAAATCTCACTGGGGTGTGCTTGCCTCCTGAAGCTGAGTCTGGACCAAACCTAAGTCTACTTGGTAAACATTCAAAAAAAGAAATACCTCTAAAACTTTGGTCACCACTATCATGTCTATGCTGCCTCAACTTTTTAGGAAAAGCAAAATCAAAAAGAGCTATAAAAACAACTGAGATAAAAGGTACTTGTAAATGACCTCAAGACTTTCAACATTAACTTTCATAAAAATCTATTCAGCATTATTTGAGGTCTGCTTTTTGTACACACACACACTCACACACACACACACACACACACACACACACACACAGTGGCACACACAAAAACACCACACACACACACACACACACACACACACACACACACACACACAGTGGCACACACACACACACACACACAGTGGCACACAAAAACACCACATACACACACACCTTGGAAGACAAAGGTCCTCAGACAGGTACAGTACAATCATGTACAGTCGAACTCGCTTAAGACGAATCACTGGGGATCGGGAAATAAGTTCGTCTTAACCGAAATTCGCATTAAGAGAATTGATTGATTTTTTTACTGTCACAATTTTAGAAGTAAAATTTAAAAAGTCGTGTAAAAGCATGTACATGCACATTCTGATCAATCTCCGATTTCATGGTGTCCACCAGTTCTGGTGCATGTACTACCCTGGCCAAGTTTCCTCTCAAGACATCAAAGAGACCGCCCCATAGGTTAAACTCCCCATAGGTTAAACTCGGTCACTGACCCGGGTGCAGGAAGTGTTTCCTCTCTCATATGAAAGGGGAACCACCTCTCATAGCTAAAACTGGGTCAATGACCCCTGGGAAGAAGGTCAGTGTCTATAAAGAAGGCCACCCAGCCATCACAATGGACCTGCCTTTGATCTCGCCTCACACGCAGATCCTTGTAACCTTGTGACTTTTAGAGACAAAGCGGCTCTGGGGCGATGAAAACATGTTTGTTAAAAGAGGGGTTCGTTATGCAAATGATATGATAATCATGTCATCTCGGGACGAGTTTAAAGATTTCGTCATAAGCGTGAGTAACTTACAGACATTATGCATGCTTGGGAATCCAAAAAGTGCTCGTTATAAGCATAAATTCGTTACAAAGAATTCGTTTCAAGCATTTTTTTTTAAGCATGAAGAAAGAGGTAGTCAGTTGGGAACTTAAAATTAATACGTTATAAGTCAAAATTCGTAACTAGCGTGTTCGTTTTAGGTGGGTTCGACTGTATTGACTATTGACTGAATGTAAAATTTGTCACTTTGCGTAAAAATGCTCCAGCACAGCAGCCTTTACCTACCTGGTTCGCTCCACACCGACATGCAGCTGGTAATACTCAGCCAGGTTCATCTCCCCCATCCCTGCCATGTCCAGCTCTCTGAAAGTGAAACACACAGAGTTTCCAGTCTTCTGTTTAAAGGGAACTGCCTACGCCCGTTCTAAGGGCTCCATATTTCTGCCTCTATATCTGCACACAGTTAAGCTATTCTTACCGTCCATACACCCCCCACCCATGCACGTACGCAAGCACACGCATACAGCAGATATACCACAACAGCTTTTGATCCTCAGGAAACACTTGTTCGAACACGGGCCGGAACACGGGCCGGAACGGACATGGGTCAACTTTACGTGCAGATTCAGTGGTGATATTTATGTCCAACTCCCGTGTCACCTCTGTGGCGCATGAAACACCTTTGGTCATTCTGCAACGGGGATGATTAAACCTGTGACCCAAAATTTCCCAGCAATGATATAATAAAGCGATGAAAAAATGAAAGAAATGAAAAATGAAACAATAAGTGAACTTGTCTCAGCCCCTGCGACTTTCAGTTTGCCCCATCCCCAACTACAAGTCAAGCCAGTAAGAGCGGTGTGACGCCATCAGGCCAACTCCACCTGAGCTGGGCCACTTGATTGACAAAGAGGGGAGGAGCGGTAGTGGATTTCATGCCTGGGGTGGGTCTATTTTTGTGAGAAAAAAAAATATCAAGATTATCTCACTTTTGAAATTCAGGATCGTGTTCCTTCAGCATGGTTTCCAGCTCTTCTAGTTTCTCGTCATCTGCCTCAGAGTCACTGGTTCCCTGTTCCGTGTTCTGGTGGCAGACAAAATAATACATTCAAAATTAAGGTACGTCATTCATTAGCTGCTAAAATATTTTCTAACAGCATCTCAAAAAAAGAGAAATTGAGAGATTGAAAAAGAATTCACACCAGGACAAGCGACATCAAGCAATATTTCAAAGAGCACTGTGACTTCTGTTTGAAATGAAGTCTTTTAAGGTATTTGTGTGTGAGCAAGTGCGTGCGTGTGTGTGTGTGTGTGACAGTGTGTGTGTGTGTGTGTGAGATGTAGGTGGGTATGCTAGTGTAACCTTACAATCAGTGCATGTTCAAACAATAGACGATGTTCAATAATAACTCTGTCAGGATTGTATGGGTTGTGAAAGAGTGAGTACCCTTGCTTTTTCTCCCACAAACTTACTTTCCTGTTCCTGTATATGTGTATCACACCCCCTCGCTAGCGACTGGCCTATGATGTCACGTGGGAAATAATGTCACGTGCTGTCTCATACACGTGACCAGGAAACACATGTGGTAAGTTGGTCAGAGAAAAAGAAAGGTGACTCATCCTTTGACAACCCATACAAACCTGACAGAGTTACTTTGACAATTCGTCTATTATTTACGCAACCCTCTGTCTATGAACACTAGAGAGAGACAATTCGTCTATTATTTACGCAACCCTCTGTCTATGAACACTAGAGAGAGACAATTCGTCTATTATTTACGCAACCCTCTGTCTATGAACACTAGAGAGAGACAATTCGTCTATTATTTACGCAACCCTCTGTCTATGAACACTAGAGAGAGAGACAATTCGTCTATTATTTACGCAACCCTCTGTCTATGAACACTAGAGAGAGAGACAATTCGTCTATTATTTACGCAACCCTCTGTCTATGAACACTAGAGAGAGACAATTCGTCTATTATTTACGCAACCCTCTGTCTATGAACACTAGAGAGAGACAATTCGTCTATTATTTACGCAACCCTCTGTCTATGAACACTAGAGAGAGAGACAATTCGTCTATTATTTACGCAACCCTCTGTCTATGAACACTAGAGAGAGACAATTCGTCTATTATTTACGCAACCCTCTGTCTATGAACACTAGAGAGAGACAATTCGTCTATTATTTACGCAACCCTCTGTCTATGAACACTAGAGAGAGACAATTCGTCTATTATTTACGCAACCCTCTGTCTATGAACACTAGAGAGAGACAATTCGTCTATTATTTACGCAACCCTCTGTCTATGAACACTAGAGAGAGAGACAATTCGTCTATTATTTACGCAACCCTCTGTCTATGAACACTAGAGAGAGACAATTCGTCTATTATTTACGCAACCCTCTGTCTATGAACACTAGAGAGAGACAATTCGTCTATTATTTACGCAACCCTCTGTCTATGAACACTAGAGAGAGACAATTCGTCTATTATTTACGCAACCCTCTGTCTATGAACACTAGAGAGAGAGACAATTCGTCTATTATTTACGCAACCCTCTGTCTATGAACACTAGAGAGAGACAATTCGTCTATTATTTACGCAACCCTCTGTCTATGAACACTAGAGAGAGACAATTCGTCTATTATTTACGCAACCCTCTGTCTATGAACACTAGAGAGAGAGACAATTCGTCTATTATTTACGCAACCCTCTGTCTATGAACACTAGAGAGAGACAATTCGTCTATTATTTACGCAACCCTCTGTCTATGAACACTAGAGAGAGACAATTCGTCTATTATTTACGCAACCCTCTGTCTATGAACACTAGAGAGAGACAATTCGTCTATTATTTACGCAACCCTCTGTCTATGAACACTAGAGAGAGAGACAATTCGTCTATTATTTACGCAACCCTCTGTCTATGAACACTAGAGAGAGACAATTCGTCTATTATTTACGCAACCCTCTGTCTATGAACACTAGAGAGAGACAATTCGTCTATTATTTACGCAACCCTCTGTCTATGAACACTAGAGAGAGACAATTCGTCTATTATTTACGCAACCCTCTGTCTATGAACACTAGAGAGAGAGACAATTCGTCTATTATTTACGCAACCCTCTGTCTATGAACACTAGAGAGAGAGACAATTCGTCTATTATTTACGCAACCCTCTGTCTATGAACACTAGAGAGAGACAATTCGTCTATTATTTACGCAACCCTCTGTCTATGAACACTAGAGAGAGAGACAATTCGTCTATTATTTACGCAACCCTCTGTCTATGAACACTAGAGAGAGACAATTCGTCTATTATTTACGCAACCCTCTGTCTATGAACACTAGAGAGAGACAATTCGTCTATTATTTACGCAACCCTCTGTCTATGAACACTAGAGAGAGAGACAATTCGTCTATTATTTACGCAACCCTCTGTCTATGAACACTAGAGAGAGACAATTCGTCTATTATTTACGCAACCCTCTGTCTATGAACACTAGAGAGAGACAATTCGTCTATTATTTACGCAACCCTCTGTCTATGAACACTAGAGAGAGACAATTCGTCTATTATTTACGCAACCCTCTGTCTATGAACACTAGAGAGAGAGACAATTCGTCTATTATTTACGCAACCCTCTGTCTATGAACACTAGAGAGAGACAATTCGTCTATTATTTACGCAACCCTCTGTCTATGAACACTAGAGAGAGACAATTCGTCTATTATTTACGCAACCCTCTGTCTATGAACACTAGAGAGAGAGACAATTCGTCTATTATTTACGCAACCCTCTGTCTATGAACACTAGAGAGAGAGACAATTCGTCTATTATTTACGCAACCCTCTGTCTATGAACACTAGAGAGAGACAATTCGTCTATTATTTACGCAACCCTCTGTCTATGAACACTAGAGAGAGAGACAATTCGTCTATTATTTACGCAACCCTCTGTCTATGAACACTAGAGAGAGACAATTCGTCTATTATTTACGCAACCCTCTGTCTATGAACACTAGAGAGAGACAATTCGTCTATTATTTACGCAACCCTCTGTCTATGAACACTAGAGAGAGAGACAATTCGTCTATTATTTACGCAACCCTCTGTCTATGAACACTAGAGAGAGACAATTCGTCTATTATTTACGCAACCCTCTGTCTATGAACACTAGAGAGAGACAATTCGTCTATTATTTACGCAACCCTCTGTCTATGAACACTAGAGAGAGACAATTCGTCTATTATTTACGCAACCCTCTGTCTATGAACACTAGAGAGAGAGACAATTCGTCTATTATTTACGCAACCCTCTGTCTATGAACACTAGAGAGAGAGACAATTCGTCTATTATTTACGCAACCCTCTGTCTATGAACACTAGAGAGAGACAATTCGTCTATTATTTACGCAACCCTCTGTCTATGAACACTAGAGAGAGAGACAATTCGTCTATTATTTACGCAACCCTCTGTCTATGAACACTAGAGAGAGAGACAATTCGTCTATTATTTACGCAACCCTCTGTCTATGAACACTAGAGAGAGACAATTCGTCTATTATTTACGCAACCCTCTGTCTATGAACACTAGAGAGAGACAATTCGTCTATTATTTACGCAACCCTCTGTCTATGAACACTAGAGAGAGAGACAATTCGTCTATTATTTACGCAACCCTCTGTCTATGAACACTAGAGAGAGACAATTCGTCTATTATTTACGCAACCCTCTGTCTATGAACACTAGAGAGAGACAATTCGTCTATTATTTACGCAACCCTCTGTCTATGAACACTAGAGAGAGACAATTCGTCTATTATTTACGCAACCCTCTGTCTATGAACACTAGAGAGAGAGACAATTCGTCTATTATTTACGCAACCCTCTGTCTATGAACACTAGAGAGAGACAATTCGTCTATTATTTACGCAACCCTCTGTCTATGAACACTAGAGAGAGACAATTCGTCTATTATTTACGCAACCCTCTGTCTATGAACACTAGAGAGAGACAATTCGTCTATTATTTACGCAACCCTCTGTCTATGAACACTAGAGAGAGAGACAATTCGTCTATTATTTACGCAACCCTCTGTCTATGAACACTAGAGAGAGAGACAATTCGTCTATTATTTACGCAACCCTCTGTCTATGAACACTAGAGAGAGACAATTCGTCTATTATTTACGCAACCCTCTGTCTATGAACACTAGAGAGAGAGACAATTCGTCTATTATTTACGCAACCCTCTGTCTATGAACACTAGAGAGAGACAATTCGTCTATTATTTACGCAACCCTCTGTCTATGAACACTAGAGAGAGACAATTCGTCTATTATTTACGCAACCCTCTGTCTATGAACACTAGAGAGAGAGACAATTCGTCTATTATTTACGCAACCCTCTGTCTATGAACACTAGAGAGAGACAATTCGTCTATTATTTACGCAACCCTCTGTCTATGAACACTAGAGAGAGACAATTCGTCTATTATTTACGCAACCCTCTGTCTATGAACACTAGAGAGAGACAATTCGTCTATTATTTACGCAACCCTCTGTCTATGAACACTAGAGAGAGAGACAATTCGTCTATTATTTACGCAACCCTCTGTCTATGAACACTAGAGAGAGACAATTCGTCTATTATTTACGCAACCCTCTGTCTATGAACACTAGAGAGAGACAATTCGTCTATTATTTACGCAACCCTCTGTCTATGAACACTAGAGAGAGAGACAATTCGTCTATTATTTACGCAACCCTCTGTCTATGAACACTAGAGAGAGAGACAATTCGTCTATTATTTACGCAACCCTCTGTCTATGAACACTAGAGAGAGACAATTCGTCTATTATTTACGCAACCCTCTGTCTATGAACACTAGAGAGAGAGACAATTCGTCTATTATTTACGCAACCCTCTGTCTATGAACACTAGAGAGAGACAATTCGTCTATTATTTACGCAACCCTCTGTCTATGAACACTAGAGAGAGAGACAATTCGTCTATTATTTACGCAACCCTCTGTCTATGAACACTAGAGAGAGACAATTCGTCTATTATTTACGCAACCCTCTGTCTATGAACACTAGAGAGAGACAATTCGTCTATTATTTACGCAACCCTCTGTCTATGAACACTAGAGAGAGACAATTCGTCTATTATTTACGCAACCCTCTGTCTATGAACACTAGAGAGAGACAATTCGTCTATTATTTACGCAACCCTCTGTCTATGAACACTAGAGAGAGACAATTCGTCTATTATTTACGCAACCCTCTGTCTATGAACACTAGAGAGAGAGACAATTCGTCTATTATTTACGCAACCCTCTGTCTATGAACACTAGAGAGAGAGAAAATGCCAACTCAAAATAGTTATTACAAGGGGGTTGGTTGGTTTTTGGGTTTTAATGTCCCTTCAGCAGATTATTACAAGGGGGTAGTGGCATTAGGTCCACATGTCTTACACCTAACCTTTACTAATCTACAGAAGACATGCAACAAAGAGAGAGAGAGAGAGAGAGAGAGAGAGAGAGAGAGAGAGAGAGAGAGAGAGAGAGAGAGAGAGAGAGAGAGACAAAGAGAGAGAGAGAGAGAGAGAGAGAGAGAGAGAGAGAGAGAGAGAGAGAGAGAGACAGAGAGAGACAGAGAGAGACAGAGAGAGACAGAGAGAGCAAAAGAGAGAGAGAGACAGACAGACAGAAAAAGACAGAGAGACAGAGATTTTGCTCAGAACTTCAAAGTCTACTTACAATTTCCTTGTACACGTCCCAGTCGTCATCATTCTGCCCGAAGTTATCATCCTTCTTTTTGCTCTCTGCAAAGAAGGTAAGAATAAATTTTAAAGAGAACTATCGATCTGAAGAAAACATACAAGCAAACAAACAGGGGACAAATAACACAAAATCCACTACCACCACCAACAAACAAACAGGGGACAAATAACACAAAATCCACTACCACCACCAACAAACAAACAGGGGACAAATAACACAAAATCCACTACCACCAACAACAAAACTACAAAACAAAGCAACAAGACAGTGCTCCTCAAAAGTTCAAAACCAATCTTATACGGAATCCAAATGCAAGAAAGCCAGTACCAGGTTATTGGAACATTCAATTCTAGACAGAACAAATCATGTGCGAGTACCTTGGCTAAATATGGTCTTTGGAGTTGATGGACAAACTACCAGGTTATAGGAACATTCAATTCTAGACAGAACAAATCATGTGCGAGTACCTTGGCTAAATATGGTCTTTGGAGTTGATGGACAAACAAAAGATAATGAAATAATAAACAGAAAAAGAACTTTGCTCAGTTAAACATTGTTTCTTCCCTCTCAAGATTGCTAAGGAATGCAACAGTTTACAGTCTCTGCGACAGAGTAACCCCCCTTTTAAGACCTTAACAAAATCTGACAGGTCTTAAATCTGACAGGTCTTAAATCTGACAGGTCTTGATTCTGACAGGTCTTAAAAAGAAGGAAGTCTTAAAATGGAGTAAGCGGGCAGAGAAACACAAAGAATTTGGCAACATTCTAATAACCTAGCTTTCTTGCATTTTGATTCTGTAAAACTCTCTCTCTCTCTCTCTCTCTCTCTCTGTCTCTCTGTCTCTGTCTCTCTCTCTCTCTCTCTCTCTCTCTCTCTCTGTGTCTCTCTCTCTCTCTCTCTCTGTCTCTCTCTCTCTCTCTGTCTCTCTCTCTGTCTCTCTCTCTCTCTCTCTTTGTTGTATGTATTCGGTATCTTAAATGGGGGATTGGACTGTATCTTCAGCCACCACCACTAAAAACAACCACCACTAAAAACAACCACCACTAAAAACAACCACCACTAAAAACAAACAAACTACACCAAGACAAAGTTGAACTTACGGGCAGCAAGCTGTGAAATGATGCGCATGCGTTGCTGCGATGCCAGAGTGCCACGCTTGGCCATGTTGGCCTTCTTCTGGCGCCGCGTGTTGCGCGCTTCAACGATCTTGAGGCGTTTCTGTCGCACCTCTGTCAGCCAGCCCTGAAAGTCACAGCGCCTCCGATCCTCCAGTCGCTTCTCTTCCACAATTTCCTGTCAGAAAGAACATAATCAAGACCTCCCTTTCAAAAAAACGAAAAAAACGTCCGGGGATATCATTCCCAGGAACTCTCATGTAAAATTTCATAAAGATCGGTCCAGTAGTTTGGTCTGAATCGCTCTACACACACACACGCACAGACACACACAGACACAGACACAGACACACACACACACACACACACACACACCACGACCCTTGTCTCGATTCCCCCCTCTATGTTAAAACATGTCACGTTTCAATATATCACTCAAGGTGATTATGAACCGGTTAATTACTACTAATTAACTAACCACACCACGATCCACTCTCGCAGGCATACAATTAAATAGAGTCAACAAAAGTATAAGTTTCAGACGCCTGTTTATGTATAAACTCTCCACCTCCCTCGAGCCTTCACTCAAAATATGTTCCTTTTACGTTCTCAACACGTAAAAAACCAGTGTTCACTGACAAAATGCCAGTACTATGTAGAAAATTATAGTAACACGCTGAACCCGTGTAAATACAGTCGAAATGAGAATGTTCTGTTCGAAAAGCTCTAGTTCGTGCAGGTGTCACACACCCCACGTTGTCACTACTCCAATGAAATCATAGATACGAAAAGACAACGGTGGTCAACGGGGTGCGTACGACATGGTGCACTTAGCTTTCTCTCTGCTGCTGCTGCTTAGCCGGTATGCTGGTTAGTCGGTTCGCTGGTTAGCCGGTCCGCTGGTTAGCCGGTTCGCTGGTTAGCCGGTCCGCTGGTTAGCCGGTCTCCTGGTTAGCCGGTCTCCTGGTTAGCGTAGCCTCAACAGTTCCCGCCAGAGTCAGCCGTGCCGATGTTACGGGAACGTAACGAACGAACGAAACGAACGAACGAAGGAAGGCTGCAAACAGAAAGCATCGGTGCACTAAACATGTCAGCTACCCCTCACCCACCACCTTAAAACATGTCATCTTTAAATATCTCATCGAGCACGTGGGCCTGCACAAAACTGACTTTTTACAACAACAAAACAGCCATTTTCCGTCCTTCTCTCCCTATCTGCAAAAACCATATACAGATTAGTATTTTAGCGTCACAGAGAGTAAATTATGCGCTAACCTGGAAAGAACAACAGAGAGTATTTCATTCCACAACACAGACTCATCAACAGCGTTAAATAATGATTTATTACCTCAAAAGCCTATGATTGTACTCTCAATGGAAGCAAAGTCCGCTTCCTCCCTGGAACAGCCTCTGTTCGTCAACAGTGACCAAAAACGTCCAGAACCCCTTGTCGAATCCTTATGCGAAAGCCATCGCCGACGAAGGAAAGTTGACGACTTGTCCTCAGCAAAATACGTGGCAGTGGAAGTTCCCCTAGAGTGCCGAATATAACATTCGGTGAAAAACCATCATACTCTAGAAACTGTGTATAAGATCCTTCCCCTTCTGCCGCTGGGTGTCAAGTGTGTCGTCCTTGAGTCTCTGACAGACCACCTAGCCAAATACACGTGACTGACCTTGTCACCAAACCAGTCCAGCTATACACAGTTTTGCCTCCCCAAGCAGGAAAAAGACACGAGAAACTCAATCCCTGAAAATCCCGTGCGCGCTGTCAGCGAAAAAAACCGTCAGCCCTATGACAGCAGAAACCTGCACTGTGAAGCTCGTGCGTTTCAAAACATCCGTGCTCGGGAGCACTGTCAGCAAAAACTCTGCTGTGTCCAATATCACGCACAGGCGCTTTCTATCATACATTGACCCAGAACAGGCACTCCACTGAGTGACGCTTTCTTGGTCTCTGTCACCCGATCGTGACACACCTCCCCTCTTCAAGACGAAACCTCGGTTTCGCTCACAGTCATGTTCTCCTCTACAGCCCGAGAGAGAAAGTCAGCTCCAACATTGTTGGCGCCCGGAATGACGCGTACCGTGAATTGGTACGGTTGGAGAATCAACGCCCAGCGCATAAGTCTGGCGTTTGCCAACCTTGCAACCTGAAGATATTGCAGAGGTTGATGGTCCGTCTCCAGACAGAAAGGTCGTCCGTACAGGTACGCTTCGAACTTCTGGATGCCCCAGACAATGGCGAGACACTCGCGTTCAACCGTTGCATACGCTGCCTCGGCCGAGGTCAGCTTACGGCTGGCGAAGCAAACAGGGTGCAAAAACCCCTCTGTCTCCTGAAGCAACACTGCCCCAAGTCCCTTTCCTGAAGCGTCTGTCCTCAGCACGAAGTCCTTGTTCAGGTCTGGTAGTCGGAGAATAGGCTGACTGGTGAGTCGCCTCTTCAGGGTGTTGAATGCGGAGCTGCATTCCTCAGTCCACACTACAACGGTCGGTTGTAGTTTCTTGGTAAGGTTGGTCAGTGGTAGTGCGATTTCGGCAAAGTGCGGGATGAAGCGTCTGTAGAAGCTGGCTAGGCCCAGGAAAGACCTGACTTCTTTCTTCGTGCGCGGTGGCTCCGCCTCCCGAATCTTCTGGATCTTGTCGTCCTCTGGAACGAGCAATCCCTCGCCGACAACATGACCCAGGAAAGACAATTCCCGAAATCCCAAGTAGCACTTGGACGGTTTAGCTCCCAGATTTCCGTCCTTCAACCTTCCGAACACGTCGCGCAGGGCGTCGAGATGTTCAGTCCATGTCTCTGTCGCGATCAGCACATCGTCAATGAAACTGCTGATGTCCTCGCGCTTCAATGGTTCCAAAAGTTTCCTCATCATGCGAGTGAAGACGGCACCTGCATTCTGTAGACCAAAAGGCATGACTGTCCACTGGAACTGGCCGAATGGAGTGGTAAATGCAGTCTTTGGGCGATCTTCCTCGGCAACTGGAATTTGCCAGTATCCCTTGGTGAGGTCCAGTTTGGAAAAGTACTTGGCCTTGGCCAAGTGACTGAAGAGGTAGTCCACATCAGGCATGGGTTCCGCGTCAAACGCCGTAATCTTGTTCAGCTTCCGGTAGTCAACACAGAACCTGACGCGTCCATCCTTCTTCTTTACAAGCACAATTGGTGAACTGTAGGGAGAGTTCGCTGGCTCGATGACGCCCAACTTCGTCATGTCGGCGATTTCCTTCCTGACCACCTCCTTCTGGGCATGAGGCATGGGATACTGCTTCGTCCTCACTGGCTGTTTCTCCAGCAAGTCGAAGGTAAACTCCTCTAGATGCGTCTGAAGTGGTATGTCTGTAAGGACCCGTGCTGCATCCTTCAGGATCTCTTGCAGGTCCGCCTGCTGGTCGTCCCCAAGATCAGGTGAGATGTGCACGTCCGTGAGATCCTCACTAGCCTCCAGCGGACAAACTGGTACCCGTCCTCCTCCCTGTTCTTCCGTTGTCTCGTCCATCACGACAGCAACTGCTTCTGTCACTTTGTCCTTTTCCCCGTAGGCAGTCCTCTCTATGTAGGCGCGCAGCAGGTTGGCGTGGTACAGGCGTGCTTTCCCGTTCATGACGATCCTGTAGTCGTTTTGGCCCACTTTCGCTGTCACCTCAAAAGGTCCTTGCCACTGCAGTTGTAGCTTGTTGTGTTTGACAGGTAGAAGTAGCAACACCCGTTCTCCAATCTTGAAGCTGCGCGGCCGTGCCTTGCGGTCGAATCCTCGCGCGTAACGCTGTGCTGCTCTTCCCAGGTTCTCTTGAGCCAATTTGCAGGTCTCTTCAATCCTGTTCCTGAGTTCTACGATGTAGGTCGCTGTCGTCTGCACCTCCTCGTCAGCTTCTTCGTCCGTCCAAGCCTGACGCAGGATAGCCATGGGACCGCGTACCTGTCTGCCGTACAACAGCTCGAATGGGGAAAAGCCCAAGCTCTCCTGAGGAACCTCGCGGTATGCAAAAAGCAATGCTGGGATGTACCTGTCCCACGTGCGTGGTTTCTCCTGAGCTAGTTTCCTCAGCATGGTCTTCAAGGTGCCATTGAACCTTTCCACCAGTCCGTTGCACTGAGCATGGTAAGGAGTGGTGAAGTGCTGCTCCAGTGATAGCAGTCGTGCTGCCTCCGCCATCACTCCTCCCGTGAACTGCGTGCCTCTGTCGGTGAGTACCTCTGATGGAATTCCCAGCCGGGACCACATAGTAACCAGAGCCTCAGCTACTCGCGTGGCTTCGATCGATTTCAGAGGGATCGCCTCTGGGTATCGAGTAGCGTAGTCCACCATGGTCAAAATGTATCTGTTTCCGTCCTCAGACGCAGGCAAGATGGGCCCGATGATGTCCACTGCCACCCGACGAAAGGGTTCGTCGATGAGCGGCATCTTCTCTAAGGGGACCTTCCTCACCCTTCCTTTGGCCACCACCTTCTGGCACTTATCGCAGGACGCACAGAAACGTCGGACATCCGTGCAGATGCCTGGCCAGTAAAAGTGGCGCCAGACACGATCCGTGGTCTTCTTGGTGCCAAGATGACCTCCCAGAATCGAGTCGTGTGCCGTTGCCATGACACCCTCGCGAAACTCGCGAGGCACGACAACCTGTTTGAATGTACCTTCTTGGTTGCTGAACTCACGGTAGAGCAACTTCCTGTCCCTGAGGAACTTTGACCTCCCATGCTTCCCGCTCAGCTTCACCTTCCCCGACTTCGCGTGCTCCCGAGGAGTCGCTAGTGTCGGATCAGATGCCTGAGCCTTCGCGAGAAGCGCGGGGGTCACGTTCCCCAGGGCAGCTCGTGCAGCAGGTAGGGGTTTGAGAGGTTTGTCCTCTCGCTCCGCCTGTGCCCGCGTGAGCACTGAAATGACGTCGGGAGACCGGTAAACGGGAACCTCCCTGGTGACGCCGTCCACAAACTGGACCCGGTTTCCAATGAGCAGGTCGCATGGAGGATCGTCCATGACGACAGCCACAATGGTCCCCGTGAACAACGGGGTTACGACCTTGATCACTGCCGTGTTCAAGTCGTAAGCGTGAGATGCCTCGGCCATTCTCACCCTGATGCTGTCTCCTGTGTAGGCCATAGCTGGAACTAGACTCGCCCGAACCACTATCATGTCTGCCCCTGTGTCCCGCAGACCTTCGCCCTTCACCCCGTTAACGTAGACGTTGCAGTGGGGCTGGAAATGTTTCCTGGAGCACGGAACGCAGAGTTGTGGAATGGTGCATGAGCTCGTGACGTCCCTTAACTCCTCACTGCCAACAAAGTGTACGCCCTTCTGGTCAGCCTGTCTCCTGTGGCAGTCCTTCTTCACGTGGCCCCGCTTGTTGCAGTAGTAACACTGGATGTCAGATCTGGAACTCGATCCCTTGTGTCCCTGATCGTCCTTCCCGTCCTTGGGTCCTGAAGAACCTGAATTTCCCGATTTTCCCGGCCGTGAGCCTGAAGATTTGCCAGAGATCGCCTGGGCGTCCTCGTGTACTCTGATCCAGTCGGCTGCCTCCTGAGTAGTCTTTGGCTGGTGTTCCTGCACGAAGGTCACCACCTCAGGTCGCAGGCTGGACATCAGTTGCTCCATGACAATGAGGTCGGCAAGGTCGTTGACGGTCCAGTCCTTTTCGGCCATCTCCACCCAGCGCCGCAGGTAGAGGTTAAGGCGTGCCACAAACTGATGGCTCAGCTCGCCGCTCAGTCTCTTGCTGTTACGCAGACGTCGTCTGTAGGCTTCCGCAGTCAGGTTGAAGCGCTGGAGTAACGCCTTCTTTAGTGCCTGATAGTCTCTCGCCTCGTCGTCCTCCAAAGCGTTGTAGAGCTGCAATGCGCGTCCTTTCAAGCAGGTGCTAAGGCGGCTAGCCCACGTGGCCTCTTCCCACTTCTGGTCCGATGCAATGCGCTCAAACCGGCGTAAAAAATCGTCGAGCTCGTCCTTGTCATCGTCGAACGTCGGCAGTCTCGTACGGTCGGCAACAAACGTCGGCGCGCTAGCCTGAGTAAGCGTCCCCTTCTCGGCCTGTAGCCTAGCTAGTTCTAGCTGATGTTCGCGATCCGCCTGTTTGTCCTGTCTGTCACGTTCGGCCTGTCGTTCCTGTCTCTCAAGCTCGTCTTTCTTATCCTGTCGGTCACGTTCGGCCTGTCGTTCGGCCTGTCGTTCCCTTTCTTGTCTGTCACGTTCATCTTTCTCTTTCTTTTCTTGTCTGTCTCGTTCATCTTTCTCTTTCCGTTCTTGTCTGTCACGTTCGTCTTGTCGTTCCTGTCTCTCACGTTCGTCTTTCTCTTTCTTGTCCTGTCTGTCCCGTTCGGCCTGTCGTTCTTGTCTGTCAAGCTCTTCTTTTCTCGTCTGTCGCTCTATGTCTTCCTTACGTTCTAACTCCTTGCGCTTAAGCAAACTACGCGCTCTAACGCGTGCGTCTCGCTCTGTCTGTTCCTCGCTACCAGGAGTCTCAAAAGTTAATCTCTTCGTAGGAGATCCCCCTGTAGCCATGGTTAGTTTAGCAAAGCTTTATCACAAAAGTAAGTCTAACGCAGCTATAGCTAGAACACGCGGTGATGAAAGCGGTGGATACAAAAATCCAGCAACCGGAAAATGCAGAAGAAAAATCCAAACGGTGTAGAACAAATCGCGTAGCCTACTTTATGGCTGCTTTTTGCGGTGAAACAAAGTGTTTCCCACAGCCGTGGCCTACTTTATCGGCTGCTTTTTGCGGTGAAACAGAGTGTTTCCCACAGCCTTGGTTAGGACAGAAGTCCTCGGACCCTTCCCCCCCAAAATTCCAACAAAGTCAAAATATGGAGAAAAATCCAAGTAAAACAAGACGGTAGAAAATGTAACCTGTTACGGAATGCGAAACAACAATGTAGAGAAAACTGAGTAAAACGAATAACAAATCCGCTAACCCCGCTCAGCTCTCTGCAACGGAAAACTCTGAACGTACAACAACAAAGATTCACAAACAAAGGAAAGGGAGATAATCACAGTTAGCGCATACAATAACTCACAAATTACAATTTACATTTCCTGCAAGATGTGAATCGCTTAAGGTGTGGTATATGATCAAAACTATACAAAAAAGGGTAGCACCAAGCAGAAAATAAGTCGAGCACTGACGAGATTATCTGCTCTTAGTTCTCCTTAATTGGTGGGTCTTTATCAGTTGGAAATTAACTGAGTAAATCCCGGCTTGGCCCCCACGTGTCACGTTTCAATATATCACTCAAGGTGATTATGAACCGGTTAATTACTACTAATTAACTAACCACACCACGATCCACTCTCGCAGGCATACAATTAAATAGAGTCAACAAAAGTATAAGTTTCAGACGCCTGTTTATGTATAAACTCTCCACCTCCCTCGAGCCTTCACTCAAAATATGTTCCTTTTACGTTCTCAACACGTAAAAAACCAGTGTTCACTGACAAAATGCCAGTACTATGTAGAAAATTATAGTAACACGCTGAACCCGTGTAAATACAGTCGAAATGAGAATGTTCTGTTCGAAAAGCTCTAGTTCGTGCAGGTGTCACACACCCCACGTTGTCACTACTCCAATGAAATCATAGATACGAAAAGACAACGGTGGTCAACGGGGTGCGTACGACATGGTGCACTTAGCTTTCTCTCTGCTGCTGCTGCTTAGCCGGTATGCTGGTTAGTCGGTTCGCTGGTTAGCCGGTCCGCTGGTTAGCCGGTTCGCTGGTTAGCCGGTCCGCTGGTTAGCCGGTCTCCTGGTTAGCCGGTCTCCTGGTTAGCGTAGCCTCAACAGTTCCCGCCAGAGTCAGCCGTGCCGATGTTACGGGAACGTAACGAACGAACGAAACGAACGAACGAAGGAAGGCTGCAAACAGAAAGCATCGGTGCACTAAACATGTCAGCTACCCCTCACCCACCACCTTAAAACATGTCATCTTTAAATATCTCATCGAGCACGTGGGCCTGCACAAAACTGACTTTTTACAACAACAAAACAGCCATTTTCCGTCCTTCTCTCCCTATCTGCAAAAACCATATACAGATTAGTATTTTAGCGTCACAGAGAGTAAATTATGCGCTAACCTGGAAAGAACAACAGAGAGTATTTCATTCCACAACACAGACTCATCAACAGCGTTAAATAATGATTTATTACCTCAAAAGCCTATGATTGTACTCTCAATGGAAGCAAAGTCCGCTTCCTCCCTGGAACAGCCTCTGTTCGTCAACAGTGACCAAAAACGTCCAGAACCCCTTGTCGAATCCTTATGCGAAAGCCATCGCCGACGAAGGAAAGTTGACGACTTGTCCTCAGCAAAATACGTGGCAGTGGAAGTTCCCCTAGAGTGCCGAATACAATATTCGGTGAAAAACCATCATACTCTAGAAACTGTGTATTAGATCCTTCCCCTTCTGCCGCTGGGTGTCAAGTGTGTCGTCCTTGAGTCTCTGACAGACCACCTAGCCAAATACACGTGACTGACCTTGTCACCAAACCAGTCCAGCTATACACAGTTTTGCCTCCCCAAGCAGGAAAAAGACACGAGAAACTCAATCCCTGAAAATCCCGTGCGCGCTGTCAGCGAAAAAAACCGTCAGCCCTATGACAGCAGAAACCTGCACTGTGAAGCTCGTGCGTTTCAAAACATCCGTGCTCGGGAGCACTGTCAGCAAAAACTCTGCTGTGTCCAATATCACGCACAGGCGCTTTCTATCATACATTGACCCAGAACAGGCACTCCACTGAGTGACGCTTTCTTGGTCTCTGTCACCCGATCGTGACAAAACATTTAGTCAAGTTTTGACTAAATGTAAAAAGACCGTGGCTCATTGTTACCTTCTGCCTCTTCTCTCTCTGCAGGGCCTGTGCCCTCTCGCGACCCAGCTGTGCACTCTTCAGAATTCGCTGGCGTTTCTTGACCTCCAGCTGGTCAGGGGTCAGCATTTCATCCGGAATGTCCAGCAGTGGAAAGGAACTCTCTTTGGTCTGAAACACACACACACACACACACACACACACACACACACACACACACACACACACACAAAAGATGAAAACGCTGAATGTCTGCCTTTTGAGAGGAATCCGGCTGCATGATTAAATGAACAAAAGTGATATCCTATCCATTTAGCATGAAACATAACACATTTTCTGAAGATACTTTTTCGAAGGGATGAGGGGGTGGCTAGAATTTGAGTAGGCTGTTGGCTGGGGGAGGAGGAGTTGGGCTGGCCAACATTTCCTTATCTCTTTCTCTTTTTGAGGAAAAATATTGTAAAAGCCTGGCAAAAGATGATGATTTCCTCTCTATAACAACTTGATCCACTCATACTTTATCTTCTCATTGCTGGGTGGTTCAGGTCACTTCAAGAGTAGCTCTACCCAGGTGTTATCTTCTCATTGCTGGGTGGTTCAGGTCACTTCAAGAGTAGCTCTACCCAGGTGTTATCTTCTCATTGCTGGGTGGTTCAGGTCACTTCAAGAGTAGCGCTACCCAGGTGTTATCTTCTCATTGCTGGGTGGTTCAGGTCACTTCAAGAGTAGCGCTACCCAGGTGTTATCTTCTCATTGCTGGGTGGTTCAGGTCACTTCAAGAGTAGCGCTACCCAGGTGTTATCTTCTCATTGCTGGGTGGTTCAGGTCACTTCAAGAGTAGCTTTATCTTCTCATTGCTGGGTGGTTCAGGTCACTTCAAGAGTAGCTTTATCTTCTCATTGCTGGGTGGTTCAGGTCACTTCAAGAGTAGCTCTACCCAGGTGTTATCTTCTCATTGCTGGGTGGTTCAGGTCACTTCAAGAGTAGCTCTACCCAGGTGTTATCTTCTCATTGCTGGGTGGTTCAGGTCACTTCAAGAGTAGCTCTACCCAGGTGTTATCTTCTCATTGCTGGGTGGTTCAGGTCACTTCAAGAGTAGCTCTACCCAGGTGTTATCTTCTCATTGCTGGGTGGTTCAGGTCACTTCAAGAGTAGCTCTACCCAGGTGTTATCTTCTCATTGCTGGGTGGTTCAGGTCACTTCAAGAGTAGATCTACCCAGGTGTTATCTTCTCATTGCTGGGTGGTTCAGGTCACTTCAAGAATAGCGCTTCCCAGGTGTTTGCATATTTACAATCAGCCAGCCACCTGCACTACTGGCAGAGTGACCGAGGTCTTTAATGTGCCACAGCAGTGACTTGGGGGTGGAACATAGATACCGTCTCTGAGTCATCACATAACGTTGACCTATCTCCATCCCAGTCTGGATGGATTCTAACCTGTGACCCGAGGACCACAAGTCCAGTGACCCGAGGACCACAAGTCCAGAACTCAATCAACTAAGCTATCAGGCCCCCCAACGGGACGGGACCAACGATAGACAATACAATACAATACAATACAATACAATACAATAAACTTTATTAATCTCTAAAAGAGAAATTGCATTGCTGAGCTTTTGTGTCCGCAACAAAACACACATAAAACATCCAAAAACAAACATTTGTTCTTTGTCATTCATACATTCCCGTGCCCCCACACATCTCCTCAATTCCTACATCAACATTCTATCATAACTATGTACATACATTTATTCTCTTTTAACATCCGGACACTATACATCCATGACCACAAGTCCAGAACTCAATCAACTAAGCTATCAGGCCCCCCAACGGGACGGGACCAACGATAGACATCAAATACATTTAAAACAAATGCTTCTTTGAATGTTTACGGATAAAAACTGTAATCACATGTCAAAATACTGGATGAGCTTTGGGATGCGCTTGTGAAGGGAAGTAGTCTCGGAACTTTTCTCATCGTATTTTTTCCAACTGACCGTCCTGCTCCTATTCTAGACAGTCATGCGTACAAAACACAGCGAACTCGTATGGGTTCCCCGGTCTGCCTACGCTTCATGACGGACACTATACGCTTCATGACGGACACTACACGCTTCATGACGGACACTATACGCTTCATGACGGACACTATACGCTTCATGACGGACACTACAGAGCGAACTCGTATGGGTTCCCCGGTCTGCCTACGCTTCATGACGGACACTATACGCTTCATAACGGACACTACACGCTTCATGACGGACACTATACGCTTCATGACGGACACTATACGCTTCATGACGGACACTATACGCTTCATGACGGACACTATACGCTTCATGACGGACACTATACGCTTCATGACGGACACTATACGCTTCATGACGGACACTACACGCTTCATGACGGACACTACACGCTTCATGACGGACACTATACGCTTCATGACGGACACTACACGCTTCATGACGGACACTATACGCTTCATGACGGACACTACACGCTTCATGACGGACACTATACGCTTCATGACGGACACTATACGCTTCATGACGGACACTACACGCTTCATGACGGACACTATACGCTTCATGACGGACACTACACGCTTCATGACGGACACTACACGCTTCATGACGGACACTATACGCTTCATGACGGACACTATACGCTTCATGACGGACACTATACGCTTCATGACGGACACTACACGCTTCATGACGGACACTACACGCTTCATGACGGACACTACACGCTTCATGACGGACACTACACGCTTCATGACGGACACTACACAGCGAATGACGGACACTACACGCTTCATGACGGACACTACAGAGCGAATGACGGACACTACACGCTTCATGACGGACACTACACAGCGAATGACGGACACTACACGCTTCATGACGGACACTACACGCTTCATGACGGACACTACACGCTTCATGACGGACACTATACGCTTCATGACGGACACTACACGCTTCATGACGGACACTACACAGCGAATGACGGACACTACACGCTTCATGACGGACACTACACGCTTCATGACGGACACTACACGCTTCATGACGGACACTACACGCTTCATGACGGACACTACACAGCGAATGAGTAAGGAGAAGAAGACGCCCCTACAACACAAACTTTGTGCTGTGTTAACTGACCTCAGGTTCCAGGGGTGGAAGTTCCATGCCCAGAATCTTGGCACGCGCTCTCTGCACGGTGAGTGTCATCTTGTCCACAGCTGTCTGGAGTTCCTCCATGTTCTTGAAGCCAGCGTTATGCATGGCCCTCTGTGGCAAAAACACACATGATGGATCGTTATATTGAAAACACACATAATGGATTTTTTCCTCTGAATATGCTTTTTATCCTCCGAAATATCATTTCTAAACCTCTAAATTTAGAAGTTACCCCCCGCGGGTTAGGGGGAAGAATTTACCCGATGCTCCCCAGCATGTCGTAAGAGGCGACTAACGGATTCTGTTTCTCTTTTTACCCTTGTTAAGTGTTTCTTGTATAGAATATAGTCAATTTTTGTAAAGATTTTAGTCAAGCAGTATGTAAGAAATGTTTTGTCCTTTGTACTGGAAACTTGCATTCTCCCAGTAAGGTAATACATTGTACTACGTTGCAAGCCCATGGAGCAAATTTTTGATTAGTGCTTTTGTGAACAAGAAACAATTAACAAGTGGCTCTATCCCATCTCCCCCCTTTCCCCGTCGCGATATAACCTTGAACGGTTGAAAACGACGTTAAACACCAAATAAAGAAAAGAAAATTAGCGGATCCGAGGACCATTCCCATGCCTGTTAAAAATGAACACTCACAGCAAGAGCTTCGTCGTCATCCTCCATCATCAGATCCTGAACTGTCATCAGGCGCTGAAGCTCTTCTTCGTCTTCACCCAGCTGAAAAACAAAGGAAAATGACGGGACTTAGCGAAGTACAGTGGAAATCATAATCAACCAAACTCTGACGGGACTTAGCCAAGTACAGTGGAAATCATAATCAACCGAACTCTGATGGGACTTAGCCAAGTACAGTGGAAATCATAATCAACCAAACTCTGACGGGACTTAGCCAAGTACAGTGGAAATCATAATCAACCAAACTCTGACGGGACTTAGCCAAGTACAGTGGAAATCATAATCAACCAAACTCTGACGGGACTTAGCCAAGTACAGTGGAAATCATAATCAACCAAACTCTGACGGGACTTAGCCAAGTACAGTGGAAACCCCCTTTTAAGATCACCCATTTTAAGACTCCCTCCCTGTTCACAGCCCTTGTAAATTTACCCCCATTTTAAGACTCCCTCCCTGTTCACAGCCCTTGTAAATTTACCCCCATTTTAAGACTCCCTCCCTGTTCACAGCCCTTGTAAATTTACCCCCATTTTAAGACTCCCTCCCTGTTCACAGCCCTTGTAAATTTACCCCCATTTTAAGACTCCCTCCCTGTTCACAGCCCTTGTAAATTTACCCCCATTTTAAGACTCCCTCCCTGTT
The DNA here is from genome assembly GCF_037325665.1 of Littorina saxatilis. Classification (NCBI taxonomy): domain Eukaryota; kingdom Metazoa; phylum Mollusca; class Gastropoda; order Littorinimorpha; family Littorinidae; genus Littorina; species Littorina saxatilis. The sequence goes on along the minus strand of NC_090259.1, from coordinate 2,169,015 downwards.
CACAGCCCTTGTAAATTTACCCCCATTTTAAGACTCCCTCCCTGTTCACAGCCCTTGTAAATTTACCCCCATTTTAAGACTCCCTCCCTGTTCACAGCCCTTGTAAATTTACCCCCATTTTAAGACTCCCTCCCTGTTCACAGCCCTTGTAAATTTACCCCCATTTTAAGACTCCCTCCCTGTTCACAGCCCTTGTAAATTTACCCCCATTTTAAGACTCCCTCCTTGTTCACAGCCCTTGTAAATTTACCCCCATTTTAAGACTCCCTCCCTGTTCACAGCCCTTGTAAATTTACCCCCATTTTAAGACTCACTCCCTGTTCACAGCCCTTGTAAATTTACCCCCATTTTAAGACTCCCTCCCTGTTCACAGCCCTTGTAAATTTACCCCCATTTTAAGACTCACTCCCTGTTCACAGCCCTTGTAAATTTACCCCCATTTTAAGACTCACTCCCTGTTCACAGCCCTTGTAAATTTACCCCCATTTTAAGACTCACTCCCTGTTCACAGCCCTTGTAAATTTACCCCCATTTTAAGACTCACTCCCTGTTCACAGCCCTTGTAAATTTACCCCCATTTTAAGACTCACTCCCTGTTCACAGCCCTTCTAAATTTACCCCCATTTTAAGACTCCCTCCCTGTTCACAGCCCTTGTAAATTTACCCCCATTTTAAGACTCCCTCCCTGTTCACAGCCCTTGTAAATTTACCCCCATTTTAAGACTCCCTCCCTGTTCACAGCCCTTGTAAATTTACCCCCATTTTAAGACTCCCTCCCTGTTCACAGCCCTTGTAAATTTACCCCCATTTTAAGACTCCCTCCCTGTTCACAGCCCTTGTAAATTTACCCCCATTTTAAGACTCCCTCCCTGTTCACAGCCCTTGTAAATTTACCCCCATTTTAAGACTCACTCCCTGTTCACAGCCCTTGTAAATTTACCCCCATTTTAAGACTCCCTCCCTGTTCACAGCCCTTGTAAATTTACCCCCATTTTAAGACTCACTCCCTGTTCACAGCCCTTCTAAATTTACCCCCATTTTAAGACTCCCTCCCTGTTCACAGCCCTTGTAAATTTACCCCCATTTTAAGACTCACTCCCTGTTCACAGCCCTTGTAAATTTACCCCCATTTTAAGACTCACTCCCTGTTCACAGCCCTTGTAAATTTACCCCCATTTTAAGACTCACTCCCTGTTCACAGCCCTTGTAAATTTACCCCCATTTTAAGACTCACTCCCTGTTCACAGCCCTTGTAAATTTACCCCCATTTTAAGACTCCCTCCCTGTTCACAGCCCTGGTAAATTTACCCCCATTTTAAGACTCACTCCTTTTTAAGACCTGATTTCCACAGATTTGTTGAGGTCTTAAAAGGGGGGTTCCACTGTACCCAGCAGGCCGAAGGGGTCTGCGGGCATCTAGCCACTGTACCCACCAGGCCGAAGGGGTCTGCCGGCATCTAGCCAAGAAACTTGTTTTTCCAAAGAAGCTAAAGAGCTTGGAATTTGTCCCAGTATTATGTTATCAAAGCGTGCGTGTGGTTCTGTGTGTGTGCATTTTGTTTGTTTGCTTGCTTAACGCCCAGCCGACCACGAAGGGCCATATCAGGGCGGTGCTGCTTTTGACATATAACGTGCGCCACACACAAGACAGAAGTCGCAGCACAGGCTTCATGTCTCACCCAGTCACATTATTCTGACACAGGACCAACCAGTCCTAGCACTAACCCCATAATGCCAGACGCCAGGCGGAGCAGCCACTAGATTGCCAATTTTAAAGTCTTAGGTATGACCCGGCCGGGGTTCAAACCCACGACCTCCCGATCACGGGGCGGACGCCTTACCACTGGGCCAACCGTGCCGGTTTTTGTGTGTGTGCATGCGAATATCAGAGAGAAGACATCTTTCTTTCTTTCTTTATTTGGTGTTTAACGTCGTTTTCAACCACGAAGGTTATATCGCGACGGAGAGAGAAGACCAAAGACAGACATAAACAGGTGACTGTGCAAAGGGTGGTGCAGTTGTTATTAATGTCCATGTGTCCTTTGACTCACTGAAAGGAATTGACGAAAAATAAGTGTCGGGTTTGAATGGGTTGTGAAAGAGTGAATACCTTGGCTTGTATGGGGACAAACATGGGAGGGGACAACCATGGGAGGGGACAACCATGGGAGGGGGCAATCACTAAGTAAGGGGACAACCACGGGAGGGGACAACCATGGGAGGGGGCAATCACTAAGTAAGGGGACAACCACGGGAGGGGACAACCATGGGAGGGGACAACCATGGGAGGGGACAACCATGGGAGGGGACAACCATGGGAGGGGACAACCATGGGAGGGGACAACCATGGGCGGGGACAACCATGGGAGGGGACAACCACGGGAGGGGACAACCACGGGAGGGGACAACCACGGGAGGGGACAACCACGGGAGGGGACAACCACGGGAGGGGACAACCACGGGAGGGGACAACCACGGGAGGGGACAACCACGGGAGGGGACAACCATGGGAGGGGACAACCACGGGAGGGGACAACCATGGGAGGGGACAACCATGGGAGGGGACAACCATGGGAGGGGACAACCACGGGAGGGGACAACCATGGGAGGGGACAACCATGGGAGGGGACAACCACGGGAGGGGACAACCACGGGAGGGGACAACCAGGGGAGGGGACAACCATGGGAGGGGACAACCATGGGAGGGGACAACCCACGGGAGGGGACAACCATGGGAGGGGACAACCATGGGAGGGGACAACCATGGGAGGGGACAACCACGGGAGGGGACAACCACGGGAGGGGACAACCATGGGAGGGGACAACCATGGGAGGGGACAACCACGGGAGGGGACAACCATGGGAGGGGACAACCACGGGAGGGGACAACCACGGGAGGGGACAACCATGGGAGGGGACAACCACGGGAGGGGACAACCACGGGAGGGGACAACCATGGGAGGGGACAACCATGGGAGGGGACAACCACGGGAGGGGACAACCACGGGAGGGGACAACCATGGGAGGGGACAACCATGGGAGGGGACAACCACGGGAGGGGACAACCATGGGAGGGGACAACCATGGGAGGGGACAACCACGGGAGGGGACAACCATGGGAGGGGACAACCACGGGAGGGGACAACCATGGGAGGGGGCAACCATGGGAGGGGACAACCATGGGAGGGGACAACCATGGGAGGGGACAACCATGGGACTACCATGGGAGGGGACAAACATGGGAGGGGGGAATCACTAAGTAAGGGGACAACCACGGGAGGGGACAACCACGGGAGGGGACAACCACGGGAGGGGACAACCATGGGAGGGGGCAATCACTAAGTAAGGGGACAACCATGGGAGGGGACAACCATGGGAGGGGACAACCATGGGAGGGGACAACCATGGGAGGGGACAACCATGGGAGGGGACAAACATGGGAGGGGACAACCATGGGAGGGGACAACCATGGGAGGGGCCAATCACTAAGTAAGGGGACAACCACGGGAGGGGACAACCATGGGAGGGGACAACCACGGGAGGGGACAACCATGGGAGGGGGCAATCACTAAGTAAGGGGACAACCATGGGAGGGGGCAATCACTAAGTAAGGGGACAACCACGGGAGGGGACAACCATGGGAGGGGACAACCACGGGAGGGGACAACCATGGGAGGGGGCAACCACTAAGTAAGGGGACAACCACGGGAGGGGACAACCATGGGAGGGTGTTGCGAAAATGTACGCAAGCTATTCAGGTCCATACAAATACCGAGCACCGTCAGGCACCTATGGTCTATTTAATTAGGTGATGCAGCAAGTGCCTATGTATTGTCGGGAAAACCGAAGTATAATTACGTCAAAGTTTTGCTATCAGTTGACGTCATTTTGTTTGTCGTCAAGGAGTTGTCGTATTTCTTGAAGGAGTTTCCTTCAAAGCTTATTCTTTTACTTTCGATGTGATCGTCAGTTTACTTTGTTCATTAGTATTGGGAACATAAGGAGTTAGATAATAAATGAGGTTATTATTAGGTACGAAATTCTTGATCGCTATTTTCGCGAATAGACAAGAGTTTCCATTGGTCTAGGTTAGCTAACAACGCAAAGATGAGTTTCGGTTAGCGATTAAGGAGTTTGCGCAGAGAGAGAAAAGAATAACGATCGAAAAGAAAAGGCAACGGAAAGTGGAAGAGAAGGAGCGAAAGCATGAGAGGACCACAACAACACCGTTCTATGCCCATGCCTAGAAGCAAAACCCATCGCCAAGGGCGAACGAAGTTGGCAAGAGCTTACACAGAGGAGACACCCTATCTTTCACGGAGCGACCAGAGATCTGGCAGCGAGCGACAGCGGTAGCCGGTAACCGTCAGGGTGATGGAATCTTTTCTCGGTAAATATGTTTTTTAGATCCAAGTTGATTTTCCCAAGGTTACCAAGTTAATTTTTATGAGCACTGTATTGGTCACGGTATCACAAGTGTGATCAAATACCAAGATTTTATGTGATCACTGTAGATCAAACGTAATACATTGTATGAACGTTGAGCAGCATGAGGAACGAATGTGGATAATTAATTGTTTATAAAGTGCTGTAATGAATGATATAGTTGGATCTCCATTTGAATAACAAGATGTGTTTTTATCACACAGGTCTCAGGGGAAACGGTTTGTATGATGATAGAATAATTCCCAGTTCTGAGACTTGTCATTATTTCGACAGATATGTTGGTGTTTCGAGTTACGACTACGAGTTTCCAGTTCGAGATCTGAGGGACGAGTTTTTTTTCACGATCAACCCTCTAACTTCGTGCGATGTTTTCCTGATCATCAATGATGAACTTTATGTAACCGTTCGACGATAACCAGCCTGGACCACACGACGTTCCGACTGTCAACATCATCACTGCGTATTTTCAAGATGAGTGACTTTTAGAATTAGATCCAGGATATATGAACGATACAGAAATGAAGAATAACCCGTCGACCACGGAACAAGCCAGTAAATAAAAGTTGAATCTATAAATTTACAAATACGTCTTGTGTGTTTTGTGCATGAATCTGCAATAGTGGTGTGATAGAATTTTTTTTAGAAACAAAATTCATTCTTGTTCTGATTTATAACGTAAAAGGTGAGGTCTTCGTACCCTCCGAGTACGCAACAGACTAGGATCCGCAACATTTGGGGGTACTCGTCCTAGGGATAGTTCCAAGACACTCTTGTTTTTGGGATTATTTCCAAGGACACGAGCCAAAATTCTAAATTTTTTAGTTGGGTATCACACCATTGTGCAGGTTTGTCACAAAACTCATTCGGAGGTCTGGCTATGGTAATTCATTTTTGTATTTGTACATTTTGCACGACTGCATGTGCATGAATAGGTCAGTTGGATAGGTATGTTGTAACACATAGATTTTTGTTTCACATACGAACTGTCAGTATTTGTGAATGCAGTAGGTGATACCAGTAGAAGTGTATGAGTGAAAGAATTGTGATTGGTTTCCTTGGGAAAATTATCTTGGACGCGAGGTAGGTTTTCTTGAGATAGCCAATTTACGAATTCCAAAAGAAAAGGGAAACATTGTAAACCGAACTGAAACATCAACATATATTCTTTTGTGCGAAGGCACTATTCCATTTTAGTCAAGCAATACTTGAATGTAAACGCACGCTTGGACTAAAATCGTCCATGACTTTGTATTTCTTGGTGGCATAAGAAATATAGTTGTCATAGATTAAAGTAAAGTAATTCAACTCAGGGAAGCTGAGTTTTGAATGAAGATTTACCGGAACTATTGTAAGAAGTGCAGTAGGGTCTGATGAGAGTTTTGATGATAGGTAGAGAATTAGCATGGTATTGCTGAACCTATAAAACTCGAGTTTACCTAGTAAAGCTTAACTGGATGGATAGACATATAAAAGCATTATGGTTGTTTTTGTCTAGGTTCTGAAAGTCAGAATTGTAAAATCCAGTTAGCCGATTTCCAATTTCGAAAGTCGATATTGGTTTAGTATAGTTGGGTCAATGTGACACTATACTGGGACTAGGTAAGGAAAATAATCTTGTTGTGATAGATTATTTTAGTGAAGCTGGTGTGTTTCCTGAGTCAGTAGTGACTAGGTTTTGTGCTATTGAATTAGTGTCAAGGTCACTCGGAAGCCAGATCACGTTGTGGTGATTGTGTTATCAGTTGTTATAACCCTTCACAAGGAAGTTTGATATAGCAGTTAACTCGGGAGTCGAGTAGGTCTAGGTTAAAGACATAACTACTATAGTCAGTCGGTGTTCTAATCTGGTAGTGATTAGAGGTGTGCTCTTATATTCCTTACTTTTGTATACCAGGGTTACGTGTAGACAAATTAGGATTGAGGAACTGAGTCTTTAGTGTATTTTGGCAAAATAACTGAGACTAGTTGTTGCACCGACAAGTTAAGAAAATGCCGAGACGGCAGGTTATGGAGGCGGATTCTCCGCTGTTGGCATTCAAGCAGGATGGGATTATCCTGGGTCTGTCAGGTATAGAGTTGGCAGACTATATCGAAAAGCGACGTACGGAAGAGATAAATCGAGAGGAAAAGAAACTCGAAGCCGAAGAAAGAAGAAAGAGGGAGGAAAGAGAGTTCCAAGAAAAGCTAAGAAAAGAAGAAAAAGAAATGGAAGAAGAAGCCAGAAGGGAGGAAAGAAGGGCGCGAGAAAAACGCGAAGAGATAGAAATGCAACAAGAATTCGAACTGAGGAAAATGCGGGAAATGGTTGACCTAGGTTTAAATCAGAATGTAAACCAAAATAATCATCATATGCCCAGAGAGTCAAGTAGCAAGATACATATCAATCTGCCAATTTTGGATGACAAAGATGATATAGAAGCCTACTTCAAACAGTTTGAACGCATTGCAAAACTATCAGATTGGGATGAAGATGAGTGGGCAATTCGATTGTCAGGGCAATTGCGAGGTCAAGCACGCCAGGTGTACATCGAATTGTCTGATGAGGAGTCAGTAAACTATGACGAGGTGAAAACAGCGATCTTGCAGCGTTTTCAGCTGACTGCTGAATCTTACAGGAAGAGATTCAAAGAGGTTAAGTGGGAAAAGGAAGAGAGCATCAAAGAATGCCGAAAACGCATGAAAACCTATCTAGATAGATGGAAGGAGTTGTCCGAAAAGGAAGGGAAGTCGGGTGACTTGGAGGATTTAATTCTCACAGACAAACTGTTGGATGTCCTAACTCCGGACCAAAACAGATTCGTTAGGGAAAGAAATCCGACTAACATCGATGATGTTGTGAAACATGTGCAAACATACATAGATGCACGTGATGCCGGGGGACGCATGCCACCGCGACAGTCACAGGGGGGCGAGCGTAGGTTTGACAATAAGCCGCGTAATGGACCACCTCCAACCGGGGGTAACGCACAGTCAGACAATAGGCAGCCACACAAGGGCAATAACTTTGGACAGAGGTCGGGGGGTAATCCAAACAGGCAAACAGGGAATAGACCACCACCCAACACGAAGGGGTGCTTCAGATGTGGGGGCCCGCACATGATTCGTGATTGTCCCAAAAGATTGGATGGGCCAAGACCCAGCAGTAATTATGCATCAACATTACTAGCTGCAGTTCGAACGTCAGGTGACGAGGTCACATGCCAATGTCGTAAGGGCGATGCATACGATCCAAATTGTAGAGTACAGGTTGAGGGAAAGGACGCAAGTGGTATCCGTGACACGGGTGCAACTTGTATAGTGGTGAACTCTTCACTAGTTCCGCCGGAGTGTTATACGGGTGAACACCAGAACATAACCCTAGCGGATACGCGCCAGAGAAAAATGCCGATAGCGGTTGTACAAATGGACACACCGTTTTTCTCGGGAGTCACACGCGTGTTGGTGGCAAAGGCTTTGTGTCACCAAGTTCTGATCGGTAATATCCGAAAGGATATGGATGAAAACGAGATCAGTGTACCTGTTTTTCCAATTGTGAAACGGGAGGCAGAGCCACAATTGTGTGCGCCTGTACAGACTCGGAACCAGGAAAAACAGAAGGCGGAGAAAAAACCCTGGGTTCCGAAACAAATCGATCTAGGTCAGATTCGGCCAGAGGATTTGTCTAGAGAGCAAAAGACAGACCCCTCTCTAGCGAAAATCCGCGATCGGGTTGCCAAGGGGGCAAAAGACAGCACTCATTACGAGTGGAAAAAGGATATCCTTTATAGGATATACATGGACAACGGCAGTCCATGCAAACAAGTGGTTGTCCCAGAATGTTTTAGAACGGACGTTCTAAAATTAGCACACGACACACCTATGGCCGGGCATCAAGGCGTGCGTCGCACCAGAGACAGAATTTGGCGCGATTTTTATTGGCCAGGGATTTGTGGTGACGTCAAACGGTATTGCGCGTCATGTGATGCGTGTCAACGCAGCTCGCGGAAGGGGGCCACAAAGAAAGTGCCAATGAAAAGCATGCCGCTGATAGGGACACCGTTTGAACGAGTGGGAGTCGATATCGTAGGGCCCATCATACCCGCATCTAACCGAGGGCACAAATACATATTGACTATGGTAGACTACGCTACACGGTACGTAGAGGCTACACCACTCAAAGACATTAGAACAGAAACAGTGAGTGAAGCTTTGTGGGTCATGTGGACAAAAGTGGGCATTCCTCGGGAGGTACTGACCGACAGGGGTAGCCAGTTCACAAGCGAGGTTATGGAAGAGGTAAACAAACTTCTGAACATCAAAGGCATCCATACTACGCCGTGGCATCCTCAGACAAACGGGTTGACTGAAAAATTCAACTCTACGCTCAAACACATGATGAAAAAGCTTTGCCAAGAGCAACCAAAAGACTGGGACAAGTTTCTCCCTGCGCTACTGTTCGCGTACAGGGAAGTCCCACAAGAAAGTCTGAAATTCTCACCATTTGAACTGCTGTATGGCAGAGAAGTCAGAGGTCCCATGCAAGTTCTACGTCAAGTATGGACGAATGAGGACACAGCAGATGAGACACGCTCCACTGTCAGTCATATTGTTGATCTCACAAACAAAATCGAGAAGACTTGCGAGATTGCCAAGAACAATCTCAGCAAGGCTGCTCTCAAGTACACAAAGGCGTACAACAAAAAGACAAAAGAAAGAAGTCTAGCGGTTGGAGACAAAGTGTTGCTTTTGTTGCCTGAGAAGCACAATAAATTGCAGCTGACATGGAAGGGTCCGTACCCAGTGATAGAGAAAGTCGGTAGTTGCAACTACAGGGTGAAAATCAAGGGACGTGACAAGCTGCTACATGCAAATCTGCTGAAGTTGTATGTAGAACGCGAGTCAGAGTCCAAAGAGAACAGGTCCGAGCAAACTAAAGCAAAGACTATAGTGGAAGTTCCGGAAATAGTGGCGGTGGTGGTGGATGATGTGCATGATGATGAAATGGGTGAGTTGGGGATAGACCGATTTCCCATGCTTTCCCTAAAACCAAAAGAAGGTCCCAAAGATGTAAACATCAATCCAGAACTAGAACCACAGAGACAAGCAGAAATACAAGCACTTTGTGACAGGAAGGTCAAAGCACTCAAAGACATACCTGGGAAATGTGTCATTGAAGAGTGTGAGTTCAAACTGACATCACAAGAACCTGTGCATGTAAAACAGTACAAGCTACCCTTTTCACAAGTAGAAATTGTGAAGAAGGAGGTCAATGACATGCTGAAGTTAGGTGTCATAGAACCTAGCATTTCACCATACAACAGTCCGATTGTATTAGTGAAAAAGAAGGATGGGTCAATTCGATTCTGTAATGACTGCAGAAGACCAAGACAGAGAATGGACGTCTCATGAGATGGGCACTCCAGTTACAACAGTACTCCTTTACTGTTAAAATCATCCGAGGGGTTGATAACGTTGGGGCCGACTATTTGAGTAGACTGAATAACTAGGTTTAGCTTAAACATGAATGTTTCAGCTCAAGAGGAGGGGCGTATGTTGCGAAAATGTACGCAAGCTATTCAGGTCCATACAAATACCGAGCACCGTCAGGCACCTATGGTCTATTTAATTAGGTGATGCAGCAAGTGCCTATGTATTGTCGGGAAAACCGAAGTATAATTACGTCAAAGTTTTGCTATCAGTTGACGTCATTTTGTTTGTCGTCAAGGAGTTGTCGTATTTCTTGAAGGAGTTTCCTTCAAAGCTTATTCTTTTACTTTCGATGTGATCGTCAGTTTACTTTGTTCATTAGTATTGGGAACATAAGGAGTTAGATAATAAATGAGGTTATTATTAGGTACGAAATTCTTGATCGCTATTTTCGCGAATAGACAAGAGTTTCCATTGGTCTAGGTTAGCTAACAACGCAAAGATGAGTTTCGGTTAGCGATTAAGGAGTTTGCGCAGAGAGAGAAAAGAATAACGATCGAAAAGAAAAGGCAACGGAAAGTGGAAGAGAAGGAGCGAAAGCATGAGAGGACCACAACAACACCGTTCTATGCCCATGCCTAGAAGCAAAACCCATCGCCAAGGGCGAACGAAGTTGGCAAGAGCTTACACAGAGGAGACACCCTATCTTTCACGGAGCGACCAGAGATCTGGCAGCGAGCGACAGCGGTAGCCGGTAACCGTCAGGGTGATGGAATCTTTTCTCGGTAAATATGTTTTTTAGATCCAAGTTGATTTTCCCAAGGTTACCAAGTTAATTTTTATGAGCACTGTATTGGTCACGGTATCACAAGTGTGATCAAATACCAAGATTTTATGTGATCACTGTAGATCAAACGTAATACATTGTATGAACGTTGAGCAGCATGAGGAACGAATGTGGATAATTAATTGTTTATAAAGTGCTGTAATGAATGATATAGTTGGATCTCCATTTGAATAACAAGATGTGTTTTTATCACACAGGTCTCAGGGGAAACGGTTTGTATGATGATAGAATAATTCCCAGTTCTGAGACTTGTCATTATTTCGACAGATATGTTGGTGTTTCGAGTTACGACTACGAGTTTCCAGTTCGAGATCTGAGGGACGAGTTTTTTTTCACGATCAACCCTCTAACTTCGTGCGATGTTTTCCTGATCATCAATGATGAACTTTATGTAACCGTTCGACGATAACCAGCCTGGACCACACGACGTTCCGACTGTCAACATCATCACTGCGTATTTTCAAGATGAGTGACTTTTAGAATTAGATCCAGGATATATGAACGATACAGAAATGAAGAATAACCCGTCGACCACGGAACAAGCCAGTAAATAAAAGTTGAATCTATAAATTTACAAATACGTCTTGTGTGTTTTGTGCATGAATCTGCAATAGTGGTGTGATAGAATTTTTTTTAGAAACAAAATTCATTCTTGTTCTGATTTATAACGTAAAAGGTGAGGTCTTCGTACCCTCCGAGTACGCAACAGACTAGGATCCGCAACAGAGGGGACAACCATGGGAGGGGACAACCATGGGAGGGGACAACCATGGGAGGGGACAATCACTAAGTAAGGGGACAACCACGGGAGGGGACAACCACGGGAGGGGACAACCATGGGAGGGGACAACCACGGGAGGGGACAACCACGGGAGGGGACAACCACGGGAGGGGACAACCATGGGAGGGGGCAACCACTAAGTAAGGGGACAACCACGGGAGGGGACAACCATGGGAGGGGACAACCATGGGAGGGGACAACCATGGGAGGGGACAACCATGGGAGGGGACAATCACTAAGTAAGGGGACAACCACGGGAGGGGACAACCACGGGAGGGGACAACCATGGGAGGGGACAACCACGGGAGGGGACAACCACGGGAGGGGACAACCACGGGAGGGGACAACCACGGGAGGGGACAACCACGGGAGGGGACAACCACGGGAGGGGACAACCACGGGAGGGGACAACCACGGGAGGGGACAACCACGGGAGGGGACAACCACGGGAGGGGACAACCACGGGAGGGGACAACCACGGGAGGGGACAACCACGGGAGGGGACAACCACGGGAGGGGACAACCATGGGAGGGGACAACCATGGGAGGGGACAACCACGGAAGGGGGCAATCACTAAGTAAGGGGACAACCACGGGAGGGGACAACCATGGGAGGGGACAACCACGGGAGGGGACAACCACGGGAGGGGACAACCATGGGAGGGGGCAACCATGGGAGGGGACAACCATGGGAGGGGACAACCATGGGAGGGGACAACCATGGGAGGGGACAACCATGGGAGGGGACAACCATGGGAGGGGACAACCATGGGAGGGGACAAACATGGGAGGGGGCAATCACTAAGTAAGGGGACAACCACGGGAGGGGACAACCACGGGAGGGGACAACCACGGGAGGGGACAACCATGGGAGGGGGCAATCACTAAGTAAGGGGACAACCACGGGAGGGGACAACCATGGGAGGGGACAACCATGGGAGGGGACAACCATGGGAGGGGACAACCATGGGAGGGGACAACCATGGGAGGGGACAATAATGGGAGGGGACAAACATGGGAGGGGACAACCATGGGAGGGGACAACCATGGGAGGGGACAACCATGGGAGGGGACAACCATGGGAGGGGACAACCACGGGAGGGGACAACCATGGGACAACCATGGGAGGGGACAAACATGGGAGGGGGCAATCACTAAGTAAGGGGACAACCACGGGAGGGGACAACCACGGGAGGGGACAACCACGGGAGGGGACAACCATGGGAGGGGGCAATCACTAAGTAAGGGGACAACCACGGGAGGGGACAACCATGGGAGGGGACAACCATGGGAGGGGACAACCATGGGAGGGGACAACCATGGGAGGGGACAACCATGGGAGGGGACAACCATGGGAGGGGACAAACATGGGAGGGGACAACCATGGGAGGGGACAACCATGGGAGGGGACAACCATGGGAGGGGCCAATCACTAAGTAAGGGGACAACCACGGGAGGGGACAACCATGGGAGGGGACAACCACGGGAGGGGACAACCATGGGAGGGGGCAATCACTAAGTAAGGGGACAACCATGGGAGGGGGCAATCACTAAGTAAGGGGACAACCATGGGAGGGAGCAATCACTAAGTAAGGGGACAACCACGGGAGGGGACAACCATGGGAGGGGACAACCACGGGAGGGGACAACCATGGGAGGGGGCAATCACTAAGTAAGGGGACAACCACGGGAGGGGACAACCATGGGAGGGGACAACCATGGGAGGGGACAACCATGGGAGGGGACAACCACGGGAGGGGACAACCATGGGAGGGGACAACCATGGGAGGGGACAACCATGGGAGGGGACAACCATGGGAGGGGACAACCATGGGAGGGGACAACCATGGGAGGGGACAACCATGGGCGGGGACAACCATGGGAGGGGACAACCACGGGAGGGGACAACCATGGGAGGGGACAACCATGGGAGGGGACAACCATGGGAGGGGACAACCACGGGAGGGGACAACCATGGGAGGGGACAACCATGGGAGGGGACAAACATGGGAGGGGACAACCATGGGAGGGGACAACCATGGGAGGGGACAACCATGGGAGGGGCCAATCACTAAGTAAGGGGACAACCACGGGAGGGGACAACCATGGGAGGGGACAACCACGGGAGGGGACAACCATGGGAGGGGGCAATCACTAAGTAAGGGGACAACCATGGGAGGGGACAACCACGGGAGGGGACAACCATGGGAGGGGACAACCATGGGAGGGGACAACCACGGGAGGGGACAACCATGGGAGGGGACAACCATGGGAGGGGACAACCATGGGAGGGGACAACCATGGGAGGGGACAACCATGGGAGGGGACAACCATGGGAGGGGACAACCACGGGAGGGGACAACCATGGGAGGGGACAACCATGGGAGGGGACAACCATGGGAGGGGACAACCATGGGAGGGGACAACCATGGGAGGGGACAACCATGGGAGGGGACAAACATGGGAGGGGACAACCATGGGAGGGGACAACCATGGGAGGGGACAACCATGGGAGGGGCCAATCACTAAGTAAGGGGACAACCACGGGAGGGGACAACCATGGGAGGGGACAACCACGGGAGGGGACAACCATGGGAGGGGGCAATCACTAAGTAAGGGGACAACCATGGGAGGGGGCAATCACTAAGTAAGGGGACAACCATGGGAGGGAGCAATCACTAAGTAAGGGGACAACCACGGGAGGGGACAACCATGGGAGGGGACAACCACGGGAGGGGACAACCATGGGAGGGGGCAATCACTAAGTAAGGGGACAACCACGGGAGGGGACAACCATGGGAGGGGACAACCATGGGAGGGGACAACCATGGGAGGGGACAACCACGGGAGGGGACAACCATGGGAGGGGACAACCATGGGAGGGGACAACCACGGGAGGGGACAACCATGGGAGGGGACAACCATGGGAGGGGACAACCATGGGAGGGGACAACCATGGGAGGGGACAACCATGGGAGGGGACAACCATGGGAGGGGACAACCACGGGAGGGGACAACCATGGGAGGGGACAACCATGGGAGGGGACAACCATGGGAGGGGACAACCACGGGAGGGGACAACCACGGGAGGGGACAACCATGGGAGGGGACAACCATGGGAGGGGACAAACATGGGAGGGGGCAATCACTAAGTAAGGGGACAACCACGGGAGGGGACAACCATGGGAGGGGGCAACCATGGGAGGGGACAACCATGGGAGGGGACAAACATGGGAGGGGGCAATCACTAAGTAAGGGGACAACCACGGGAGGGGACAACCACGGGAGGGGACAACCACGGGAGGGGACAACCATGGGAGGGGGCAACCATGGGAGGGGACAACCATGGGAGGGGACAACCATGGGAGGGGACAACCACGGGAGGGGACAACCATGGGAGGGGGCAATCACTAAGTAAGGGGACAACCATGGGAGGGGGCAATCACTAAGTAAGGGGACAACCACGGGAGGGGACAACCATGGGAGGGGACAACCATGGGAGGGGACAACCATGGGAGGGGACAACCATGGGAGGGGACAAACATGGGAGGGGACAACCATGGGAGGGGACAACCATGGGAGGGGACAACCATGGGAGGGGCCAATCACTAAGTAAGGGGACAACCACGGGAGGGGACAACCATGGGAGGGGACAACCACGGGAGGGGACAACCATGGGAGGGGGCAATCACTAAGTAAGGGGACAACCATGGGAGGGGGCAATCACTAAGTAAGGGGACAACCACGGGAGGGGACAACCATGGGAGGGGACAACCACGGGAGGGGACAACCATGGGAGGGGGCAATCACTAAGTAAGGGGACAACCACGGGAGGGGACAACCATGGGAGGGGACAACCATGGGAGGGGACAACCATGGGAGGGGACAACCATGGGAGGGGACAACCACGGGAGGGGACAACCATGGGAGGGGACAACCACGGGAGGGGACAACCATGGGAGGGGACAACCACGGGAGGGGACAACCATGGGAGGGGACAACCACGGGAGGGGACAACCATGGGAGGGGACAACCACGGGAGGGGACAACCACGGGAGGGGACAACCATGGGAGGGGACAACCATGGGAGGGGACAAACATGGGAGGGGGCAATCACTAAGTAAGGGGACAACCACGGGAGGGGACAACCATGGGAGGGGGCAACCATGGGAGGGGACAACCATGGGAGGGGACAAACATGGGAGGGGGCAATCACTAAGTAAGGGGACAACCACGGGAGGGGACAACCATGGGAGGGGACAACCACGGGAGGGGACAACCATGGGAGGGGGCAACCATGGGAGGGGACAACCATGGGAGGGGACAACCATGGGAGGGGACAACCACGGGAGGGGACAACCATGGGAGGGGGCAATCACTAAGTAAGGGGACAACCATGGGAGGGGGCAATCACTAAGTAAGGGGACAACCACGGGAGGGGACAACCATGGGAGGGGACAACCACGGGAGGGGACAACCATGGGAGGGGGCAATCACTAAGTAAGGGGACAACCACGGGAGGGGACAACCATGGGAGGGGACAACCATGGGAGGGGACAACCATGGGAGGGGACAACCATGGGAGGGGACAACCACGGGAGGGGACAACCATGGGAGGGGACAACCATGGGAGGGGACAACCACGGGAGGGGACAACCATGGGAGGGGACAACCATGGGAGGGGACAACCATGGGAGGGGACAACCATGGGAGGGGACAACCATGGGAGGGGACAACCACGGGAGGGGACAACCACGGGAGGGGACAACCATGGGAGGGGACAAACATGGGAGGGGGCAATCACTAAGTAAGGGGACAACCACGGGAGGGGACAACCATGGGAGGGGGCAACCACGGGAGGGGACAACCATGGGAGGGGACAATCACTAAGTAAGGGGACAACCATGGGAGGGGACAATCACTGAGTAAGGGGACAACCATGGGAGGGGACAACCACGGGAGGGGACAACCACGGGAGGGGACAACCATGGGAGGGGACAATCACTAAGTAAGGGGACAACCATGGGAGGGGACAACCACTAAGTATGGGGACAACCATGGGAGGGGACAACCATGGGAGGGGGCAACCATGGGAGGGGACAACCATGGGAGGGGACAACCATGGGAGGGGACAAACATGGGAGGGGGCAATCACTAAGTAAGGGGACAACCACGGGAGGGGACAACCACGGGAGGGGACAACCACGGGAGGGGACAACCATGGGAGGGGGCAACCATGGGAGGGGACAACCATGGGAGGGGACAACCATGGGAGGGGACAACCACGGGAGGGGACAACCATGGGAGGGGGCAATCACTAAGTAAGGGGACAACCATGGGAGGGGGCAATCACTAAGTAAGGGGACAACCACGGGAGGGGACAACCATGGGAGGGGACAACCACGGGAGGGGACAACCATGGGAGGGGGCAATCACTAAGTAAGGGGACAACCATGGGAGGGGGCAATCACTAAGTAAGGGGACAACCACGGGAGGGGACAACCATGGGAGGGGACAACCATGGGAGGGGACAACCATGGGAGGGGACAACCATGGGAGGGGACAACCACGGGAGGGGACAACCACGGGAGGGGACAACCACGGGAGGGGACAACCACGGGAGGGGACAACCATGGGAGGGGACAACCATGGGAGGGGACAACCATGGGAGGGGACAACCATGGGAGGGGACAACCATGGGAGGGGACAACCATGGGAGGGGACACCCATGGGAGGGGACAACCACGGGAGGGGACAACCATGGGAGGGGACAACCATGGGAGGGGACAACCATGGGAGGGGACAACCATGGGAGGGGACAAACATGGGAGGGGGCAATCACTAAGTAAGGGGACAACCACGGGAGGGGACAACCATGGGAGGGGGCAACCACGGGAGGGGACAACCATGGGAGGGGGCAATCACTAAGTAAGGGGACAACCATGGGAGGGGGCAATCACTAAGTAAGGGGACAACCACGGGAGGGGACAACCACGGGAGGGGACAACCATGGGAGGGGACAACCATGGGAGGGGACAATCACTAAGTAAGGGGACAACCATGGGAGGGGACAATCACTAAGTAAGGGGACAACCATGGGAGGGGACAACCATGGGACGGGCCAACCATGGGACGGGCCAACCATGGGACGGGCCAACCATGGGAGGGGACAACCATGGGAGGGGCCAATCACTAAGTATGGGGACAACCATGGGAGGGGACAACCATGGGAGGGGACAACCATGGGAGGGGCCAATCACTAAGTATGGGGACAACCATGGGAGGGGACAACCATGGGAGGGGCCAATCACTAAGTATGGGGACAACCATGGGAGGGGACAATCACTAAGTAAGGGGACAACCATGGGAGGGGACAATCACTAAGTAAGGGGTGTTTCTGAAACACGTGGACAGGAGCACATGTGAATTTATTTGTCCCTGAAAAAGCAAGGGTATTCACTCTTAAAGCAAGGGTATTCACTCTTAAAGCAAGGGTATTCACTCTTAAGCAAGGGTATTCACTCTTAAAGCAAGGGTATTCACTCTTAAAGCAAGGGTATTCACTCTTAAAGCAAGGGTATTCACTCTTAAAGCAAGGGTATTCACTCTTAAAGCAAGGGTATTCACTCTTAAAGCAAGGGTATTCACTCTTAAAGCAAGGGTATTCACTCTTAAAGCAAGGGTATTCACTCTTAAAGCAAGGGTATTCACTCTTAAAGCAAGGGTAGTCACTCTTTCACAACCCGTACAAACCCGTCAGACTTTTTTTTGAACATCGTCTATTCTAATGGGTTTTTTTCAGATTGTATGCACCAATGGCGCAATAGTAAACGGACCCCTGCAAAGTCTTGCTTTCCTACCTTCTCCATGCGTCGTCGTGTGTTGGCTTC
Source organism: Littorina saxatilis (assembly GCF_037325665.1). NCBI lineage: Eukaryota > Metazoa > Mollusca > Gastropoda > Littorinimorpha > Littorinidae > Littorina > Littorina saxatilis. Next base: position 2,150,645 of record NC_090259.1, on the reverse strand, counting down.
CTTCAGTCGCTGTATCTGTTGCTCTCGTCTCTGACTGTGCTGCTCCGCGCTCACCTGGCTGCCTGGTTGCTGCACACAATGCCAATGATGCATAGTAAGAACACAATACAAAACAGACTGCTAATATTTGTTAAAAAAAAATAAAACGGTTTGTTTCGGCAAAATCTACTTTTTTATTTTTTAAAGTGGACCAAACAAGTGACTCTGTAATCAGAAAGCACCACAGATGTCTGACAATATGCAACACGATTCAGGCTGCTAAACTCGGTCTTCAGAGGGACTTACAGGAGTGAAGGGCAGCTGGAAGCGGTGAACGTTCTTCAGGTAGTACTCTGTCTCGGCCCACCTGGCCAGCTCTCCCCCATAATCCACTGAGAAAAAGGTGTGGGCCCGTGTCAACTCCTGCAAAACATACAATACTTGTCGTAAAGTTGGTAACAAATGTAAGCTAAGATCATTTGCTTGTCTGCCTACATGAGAAAGATAGACTAAACGGCAGCAGAGTTCAAATTAAAAGTCATAACCCCCAGTCTGTGAGGCTTCAGTGAGAATGTTACGTACCCTCTGTCAAATGTGTATCTTCCACATGCTTCCACGTACCTTACTGGTCACTGCATATTATGTACATGTACCTTCCACGTACCTTACTGGTCACTGCATATTATGTACATGTACCTTCCACGTACCTTACTGGTCACTGCATATTATGTACATGTACCTTCCACGTACCTTACTGGTCACTGCATATTATGTACATGTACCTTCCACGTACCTTACTGGTCACTGCATATTATGTACATGTACCTTCCACGTACCTTACTGGTCACTGCATATTATGTACATGTACCTTCCACGTACCTTACTGGTCACTGCATATTATGTACATGTACCTTCCACGTACCTTACTGGTCACTGCATATTATGTACATGTACCTTCCACGTACCTTACTGGTCACTGCATATTATGTACATGTACCTTCCACGTACCTTACTGGTCACTGCATATTATGTACATGTACCTTCCACGTACCTTACTGGTCACTGCATATTATGTACATGTACCTTCCACGTACCTTACTGGTCACTGCATATTATGTACATGTACCTTCCACGTACCTTACTGGTCACTGCATATTATGTACATGTACCTTCCACGTACCTTACTGGTCACTGCATATTATGTACATGTACCTTCCACGTACCTTACTGGTCACTGCATATTATGTACATGTACCTTCCACGTACCTTACTGGTCACTGCATATTATGTACATGTACCTTCCACGTACCTTACTGGTCACTGCATATTATGTACATGTACCTTCTGCAAACTCATATTCCACCCCTATCCTCCTTTCATTCTCAACACACATCATGTTTTCTGAAGTGGAACCCCCAATTTTACACCTCAAAAAAAGAAGAAAAGAAGAAAAAAAGGAAAGAAAGAAAAGGAGAATATCAGTTGTTAACAAGGAGGCAACTGTAGAGAGGTAAAGAAGAGAAAATGTGAAAAAAGGCAAGGTCTTAAGAGGGGAAGTCTCAATTGCTGTACCTCAGCTCTGGACAGTGTGATGGCCGCCAGATGTCCAGGATACTTCAGCTGTAGCAAACGCTGCATGAAGAAGTCGGCATGAGCACCACCCAAGTTGATTCTGCGACAGTTGGCCGACACCAGCTTTCCATCCAGCACCGGCAGAACGTGCGTCGTCTGGTACCCACAGTCCAGGATCACACCGTCCACTGTCAACAACAAGGTCAAATCTGTGTACAATGCATCACACACACAACTTCCCGATGTAAAACTACTCGCACACCACACACACACACACACGCGCGCCCACACACACACACACACACGCGCCCACACACGCCCACACACACACACACACACACGCACACACACACACACACCCACGCACGCACGCACACACACACACACACACACACACACACACACACACACGCACACATGCACACACCCACACCCACACACACACACACACACACACCTTCCTGATGTAAAACCACTCTCTCACCACAAAGATGTCTGGCCAATCAGCTCTGAGTCTATCTGTACCAGGTTTGGGGTCTTGGTTCACATCACTCTCTTAGTTTTGCTTACTGATTTTGAGGTTTTTCTTTCCGATCAGGGCATATGCATATTCTTCATGACAGAAATCTACATCAAATACCATTACCTGATCTGCTCATGTGCATTCAAGAAATCATGAATTTTTTCTTTTTATGTTTGTTCTTTTTGGCTCACGTAAGTGTAGCCTATGCGATCGTAACTTTGTCTGTCTGTGCGTGCGTGTGTGCGTGCGTGCGTGTGTATGTCTGTGGTAGAAACTCTAACATTTGAAGACGTCACATTACATTGACGTCACATTATGACGTAAGAGGGTTAGACGTCACGCGAAGGAAGTACTGAAAGTCTCTGTCATTATTATTTTGAGCGGGCCGAGACTAGTTGGCAGTCGTGTCCCTGTAAGTAGGCTACATGCAGACAGACAGATCTAGATCTAGTGTCTCGCTTTCTTGCACAGTTTCACCTATGCTCTTTCTGTGTGTGTGTGTGTGTGTGTGTATGTGTGTGTGTGTGTGTGTGTGTGTGTGTGTGTGTGTGTGTGTGTGTGTGTGTGTGTGTGTGTGTGTGTGTGTGTGTGTGTGTGTGTGTGTGTGTGTGTGTGTGTGTGTGTGTGTGTGTGTGTGTGTGTGTGTGTGTGTGTGTGTGTGTGTGTGTGTGTGTGTGTGTGTGTGTGTGTGTGTGTGTGTGTGTGTGTGTGTGTGTGTGTGTGTGTGTGTGTGTGTGTGTGTGTGTGTGTGTGTGTGTGTGTGTGTGTGTGTGTGTGTGTGTGTGTGTGTGTGTGTGTGTGTGTGTGTGTGTGTGTGTGTGTGTGTGTGTGTGTGTGTGTGTGTGTGTGTGTGTGTGTGTGTGTGTGTGTGTGTGTGTGTGTGTGTGTGTGTGTGTGTGTGTGTGTGTGTGTGTGTGTGTGTGTGTGTGTGTGTGTGTGTGTGTGTGTGTGTGTGTGTGTGTGTGTGTGTGTGTGTGTGTGTGTGTGTGTGTGTGTGTGTGTGTGTGTGTGTGTGTGTGTGTGTGTGTGTGTGTGTGTGTGTGTGTGTGTGTGTGTGTGTGTGTGTGTGTGTGTGTGTGTGTGTGTGTGTGTGTGTGTGTGTGTGTGTGTGTGTGTGTGTGTGTGTGTGTGTGTGTGTGTGTGTGTGTGTGTGTGTGTGTGTGTGTGTGTGTGTGTGTGTGTGTGTGTGTGTGTGTGTGTGTGTGTGTGTGTGTGTGTGTGTGTGTGTGTGTGTGTGTGTGTGTGTGTGACGGAGTGATTGAGTTTGTGTTACTGTTTGTCGATTTCTTACGTGAGCCTTGAAGGCTTCGCCTCTTGTTTTCATTGTTCTTCCCCAAAGCAACACTAAAGGTTGTAACAAAGCAACACTAAAGGTTGTAACAAAGCAACACTAAAGGTTGTAACAAAGCAACACTAAAGGTTGTAACAAAGCAACACTAAAGGTTGTAACAAAGCAACACTAAAGGTTGTAACAAAGCAACACTAAAGGTTGTAACAAAGCAACACTAAAGGTTGTAACAAAGCAACACTAAAGGTTGTAACAAAGCAACACTAAAGGTTGTAACAAAGCAACACTAAAGGTTGTAACAAAGCAACACTAAAGGTTGTAACAAAGCAACACTAAAGGTTGTAACAAAGCAACACTAAAGGTTGTAACAAAGCAACACTAAAGGTTGTAACAAAGCAACACTAAAGGTTGTAACAAAGCAACACTAAAGGTTGTAACAAAGCAACACTAAAGGTTGTAACAAAGCAACACTAAAGGTTGTAACACCTGAACATTCATTCAATCATCTCTGCATCTTTCTTTCTTTATTTGGTGTTTAACGTCGTTTTCAACCACGAAGGTTATATCGCAACGGTCATCTCTGCATGAACATTTCACAAAATAAAAACAACACAAGTAGATGGCAAAAATAACATGTTACAGAGAAGAGAGAGAAGCAACTGACAGGCCTTGGGGTGGTTGTGGAAGAAGCTGAAGAGGCTGTCGACTCCATAGCACACACTGGGCACGTGGTAACACTCAAACAGCAGCTCCGACATCTCTGTGAATGAGAGACAAGCAAATCACAAACATGAAATCCCAGTGTATGCCTCAAAACATGTGTAACCCACCCAGCCACCCAGCCTGTATTTGAAAATGCTGTTCTAACAGCCAGAAGGAAATACATCATTCAATAAACCAATACCAACAAAGAAATTACTGGATAAATTCTACTTCTTGCTCACAAACAAAAAACAAAAAACAATTCTTTTTGACTTTTTTGTTGTTGTATCTGCTTCGATCCTCCCTTTCCCCACACACGTTCTAGCATCGACCCTCCCCTACCTCCTCTGTCTCTACCTCCTCAAGCCATCCTCTTTCTGCGTATTACTTTTCTGCCCTCTCTGAAAGTTTGTAGTTCCGAAGCGAATCAAATTACAATTAAACCATTACTTGTCACTAAGTTTTAGGCAAAGAGTATAAAACATTTTGATGTCATTATTTATACGACATCAACTGGGGCCTTCAAATTGAGGGTACAAGCGCATAACTCTCTACCCTAAACTTCTCCCTGCGCAAGTAGGGTAAACGATGTCTAGAGCTGTGTCAGTGTGGGCCCCGGGGACCGCTACAGTAGGGTAAACGATGTCTAGAGCTGTGTCAGTGTGGGCCCCGGGGACCGCTACAGTAGGGTAAACGATGTCTAGAGCTGTGCCAGTGTGGGCCCGGGGGACCGCTACAGTAGGGTAAACGATGTCTAGAGCTGTGCCAGTGTGGGTCCCGGGGACCGCTACAGTAGGGTAAACGATGTCTAGAGCTGCGCCAGTGTGGGCCCCGGGGACCGCTACAGTAGGGTAAACAATGTCTAGAGCTGTGCCAGTGTGGGCCCCGGGGACCGCTACAGTAGGGTAAACGATGTCTAGAGCTGCGCCAGTGTGGACCCGGGGACCGCTACAGTAGGGTAAACGATGTCTAGAGCTGTGCCAGTGTGGGCCCCGGGGACCGCTACAGTAGGGTAAACGATGTCTAGAGCTGTGCCAGTGTGGGCCCCGGGGACCGCTACAGTAGGGTAAACGATGTCTAGAGCTGTGTCAGTGTGGGCCCCGGGGACCGCTCCCGTAGGGTAAACGATGTCTAGAGCTGTGTCAGTGTGGGCCCCGGGGACCCCTACAGTAGGGTAAACGATGTCTAGAGCTGCGCCAGTGTGGGCCCGGGAACCGCTACAGTAGGGTAAACGATGTCTAGAGCTGTGTCAGTGTGGGCCCCGGGGACCGCTACAGTAGGGTAAACGATGTCTAGAGCTGTGCCAGTGTGGGCCCCGGGGACCGCTACAGTAGGGTAAACGATGTCTAGAGCTGTGCCAGTGTGGGTCCCGGGGACCGCTACAGTAGGGTAAACGATGTCTAGAGCTGCGCCAGTGTGGGCCCCGGGGACCGCTACAGTAGGGTAAACAATGTCTAGAGCTGTGCCAGTGTGGGCCCCGGGGACCGCTACAGTAGGGTAAACGATGTCTAGAGCTGCGCCAGTGTGGACCCGGGGACCGCTACAGTAGGGTAAACGATGTCTAGAGCTGTGCCAGTGTGGGCCCCGGGGACCGCTACAGTAGGGTAAACGATGTCTAGAGCTGTGTCAGTGTGGGCCCCGGGGACCGCTACAGTAGGGTAAACGATGTCTAGAGCTGTGTCAGTGTGGGCCCCGGGGACCGCTCCCGTAGGGTAAACGATGTCTAGAGCTGTGTCAGTGTGGGCCCCGGGGACCCCTACAGTAGGGTAAACGATGTCTAGAGCTGCGCCAGTGTGGGCCCGGGAACCGCTACAGTAGGGTAAACGATGTCTAGAGCTGTGCCAGTGTGGGCCCCGGGGACCGCTACAGTAGGGTAAACAATGTCTAGAGCTGTGTCAGTGTGGGTCCCGGGGACCGCTACAGTAGGGTAAACGATGTCTAGAGCTGCGCCAGTGTGGGCCCCGGTGACCGCTACAGTAGGGTAAACGATGTCTAGAGCTGCGCCAGTGTGGGCCCGGGGACCGCTACAGTAGGGTAAACGATGTCTAGAGCTGTGCCAGTGTGGACCCCGGGGACCGCTACAGTAGGGTAAATGATGTCTAGAGCTGTGCCAGTGTGGGTCCTGGGGACCGCTACAGTAGGGTAAACGATGTCTAGAGCTGCGCCAGTGTGGGCCCCGGTGACCGCTACAGTAGGGTAAACGATGTCTAGAGCTGTGCCAGTGTGGGCCCCGGGGACCGCTACAGTAGGGTAAACGATGTCTAGAGCTGTGTCAGTGTGGGCCCCGGGGACCGCTACAGTAGGGTAAACGATGTCTAGAGCTGTGTCAGTGTGGGTCCCGGTGACCGCTACAGTAGGGTAAACGATGTCTAGAGCTGTGCCAGTGTGGTCCCCGGTGACCGCTACAGTAGGGTAAACGATGTCTAGAGCTGTGCCAGTGTGGGCCCCGGGGACCGCTACAGTAGGGTAAACGATGTCTAGAGCTGTGTCAGTGTGGGCCCCGGTGACCGCTACAGTAGGGTAAATGATGTCTAGAGCTGCGCCAGTGTGGGCCCCGGGGATCGCTACAGTAGGGTAAACGATGTCTAGAGCTGTGCCAGTGTGGGCCTGGGGACAGCTACAGTAGGGTAAACGATGTCTAGAGCTGTGCCAGTGTGGGCCCCGGGGACCGCTACAGTAGGGTAAACGATGTCTAGAGCTGTGCCAGTGTGGGCCCGGGGACAGCTACAGTAGGGTAAACGATGTCTAGAGCTGTGCCAGTGTGGGCCCGGGGACAGCTACAGTAGGGTAAACGATGTCTAGAGCTGTGTCAGTGTGGGCCCCGGGGACCGCTACAGTAGGGTAAACGATGTCTAGAGCTGCGCCAGTGTGGGCCCCGGGGACCGCTACAGTTGGGTAAACGATGTCTAGAGCTGTGCCAGTGTGGGCCCCGGGGACCGCTACAGTAGGGTAAACGATGTCTAGAGCTGTGTCAGTGTGGGCCCCGGGGACCGCTACAGTAGGGTAAACGATGTCTAGAGCTGCGCCAGTGTGGGCCCGGGGACCGCTACAGTAGGGGAAATGATGTCTAGAGCTGTGCCAGTGTGGGCCCCGGGGACCACTACAGTAGGGTAAACGATGTCTAGAGCTGTGCCAGTGTGGGCCCCGGGGACAGCTACAGTAGGGTAAACGATGTCTAGAGCTGCGCCAGTGTGGGCCCCGGGGACCGCTACAGTAGGGTAAACGATGTCTAGAGCTGTGCCAGTGTGGACCCCGTGGACCGCTACAGTAGGGTAAATGATGTCTAGAGCTGTGTCAGTGTGGGCCCCGGGGACCGCTACAGTAGGGTAAACGATGTCTAGAGCTGTGTCAGTGTGGGTCCCGGGGACCGCTACAGTAGGGTAAACGATGTCTAGAGCTGTGTCAGTGTGGGCCCTGGGGACCGCTACAGTAGGGTAAACGATGTCTAAAGCTGTGTCAGTGTGGGCCCCGGGGACCGCTACAGTAGAGTAAACGATGTCTAGAGCTGTGTCAGTGTGGGCCCCGGGGACCGCTACAGTAGGGTAAACGATGTCTAGAGCTGTGCCAGTGTGGGCCCCGGGGACCGCTACAGTAGGGTAAACGATGTCTAGAGCTGTGCCAGTGTGGGCCCCGGGGACAGCTACAGTAGGGTAAACGATGTCTAGAGCTGTGTCAGTGTGGGCCCCGGGGACCGCTACAGTAGGGTAAACGATGTCTAGAGCTGTGCCAGTGTGGGCCCCGGGGACAGCTACAGTAGGGTAAACGATGTCTAGAGCTGTGTCAGTGTGGGCCCCGGGGACCGCTACAGTAGGGTAAACGATGTCTAGAGCTGTGTCAGTGTGGGCCCCGGGGACCGCTACAGTAGGGTAAACGATGTCTAGAGCTGTGCCAGTGTGGGCCCCGGGGACCGCTACAGTAGGGTAAACGATGTCTAGAGCTGTGCCAGTGTGGGCCCCGGGGACCGCTACAGTAGGGTAAACGATGTCTAGAGCTGTGTCAGTGTGGGCCCAGGGGACCGCTACAGTAGGGTAAACAATGTCTAGAGCTGTGTCAGTGTGGGCCCCGGGGACAGCTACAGTAGGGTAAACAATGTCTAGAGCTGTGTCAGTGTGGGCCCCGGGGACCGCTACAGTAGGGTAAACGATGTCTAGAGCTGCGCCAGTGTGGGTCCCGGGGACCGCTACAGTAGGGTAAACGATGTCTAGAGCTGCGCCAGTGTGGGTCCCGGGGACCGCTACAGTAGGGTAAACGATGTCTAGAGCTGCGCCAGTGTGGGCCCCGGGGACCGCTACAGTAGGGTAAACGATGTCTAGAGCTGCGCCAGTGTGGGTCCCGGGGACCGCTACAGTAGGGTAAACGATGTCTAGAGCTGTGCCAGTGTGGGCCCCGGTGACCGCTACAGTAGGGTAAACGATGTCTAGAGCTGTGCCAGTGTCGGTCCCGGGGACCGCTACAGTAGGGTAAACGATGTCTAGAGCTGCGCCAGTGTGGGTCCCGGGGACCGCTACAGTAGGGTAAACGATGTCTAGAGCTGCGCCAGTGTGGGTCCCGGGGACCGCTACAGTAGGGTAAACGATGTCTAGAGCTGCGCCAGTGTGGGCCCCGGGGCCAGCTACAGTAGGGTAAACGATGTCTAGAGCTGCGCCAGTGTGGGTCCCGGGGACCGCTACAGTAGGGTAAACGATGTCTAGAGCTGCGCCAGTGTGGGTCCCGGGGACCGCTACAGTAGGGTAAACGATGTCTAGAGCTGCGCCAGTGTGGGCCCCGGGGCCAGCTACAGATAGGGTAAACGATGTCTAGAGCTGTGCCAGTGTGGGTCCCGGGGACCGCTACAGTAGGGTAAACGATGTCTAGAGCTGCGCCAGTGTGGGTCCCGGGGACCGCTACAGTAGGGTAAACGATGTCTAGAGCTGCGCCAGTGTGGGTCCCGGGGACCGCTACAGTAGGGTAAACGATGTCTAGAGCTGCGCCAGTGTGGGCCCCGGGGCCAGCTACAGTAGGGTAAACGATGTCTAGAGCTGCGCCAGTGTGGTTCCCGGGGACCGCTACAGTAGGGTAAACGATGTCTAGAGCTGTGCCAGTGTGGGCCCCGGTGACTGCTACAGTAGGGTAAACGATGTCTAGAGCTGTGTCAGTGTGGGTCCCGGGGACCGCTACAGTAGGGTAAACGATGTCTAGAGCTGTGCCAGTGTGGGCCCCGGGGACCGCTACAGTAGCAGGATTGGTCTAGATTGATACCTGAAAATAAGCAGTACGATCTTTCCTTATCTTGTTGTTGTTGTGGACGTTGGCTGGTTGGACCTCTCTTCACCCTCAAGTGGCAACATTAGTTTTTGTTTGTTTGTTTGTTTGCTTAATGCCCAGCCGACCATGAAGGGCCCATATCAGGGCAGTGCTGCTTTGACATATAACGTGCGCCACACACAAGACAGAAGTCATAACAACTGTGTGAATGGTGCTATACTGAATGAAAGAGTGTGACATGAAGTTCTTGTACATCATTGTAAAGAGTGTGAATGACGTTTTAGTTTAGATGTCAAGCGCTTAGAGCAAGCCTTTTTAACGAAAGTTTTTGATTTAGCGCTATATAAATGTTCTTATTATTATTATTATTAAGTCGCAGCACAGGCTTCATGTCTCACCCAGTCACATTATTCTGACACCGGACCAACCAGTCCTATCACTAACCCCATAATGCCAGACGCCAGGCGGAGCAGCCACTAGATTGCCAATTTTAAAGTCTTGGGTATAACCCGGCCGGGGTTCGAACCCACGACCTCCCGATCATGGGGTGGACGCCTTAACACTAGGCCAACCGTGCCGGTAGGCAACATTAGTCCCTGCGGAATATGGCTACTAATCAGAAAAAGAGTGGAAAAGACCCGGTACTCACGTTGCCTGCAGTAGTTAGGATTAACAACAGCCTCTGTCAGTACTATGGGATGGTCCACCCTTCCTTCTGTGTTGACTCCAAGATGTGTGAATATGTGGTCAAATATCTGTTCCTGTGTGCATAAAAATAAGGCAAAATTAGTGAGCTTTAAGTCACTCCTACAAAAAGTGAGTGCACGTAGGATGCAAACGCAGAAGAAACCAAAGAAGTGAACTTTCTACATAAATATACTATAGTCTTGTAACCAAATGTTGTACAACTTCGAAGGCACAAAACAATGCAATAACTTGAATAAGTATACACAATGCATGTGAAAACATAGAAATTAGCATGTTGCACACACACACACAGTCTCACACACACACACACACAGTCTCACACACACACAGACCTCATATTCGGGAGTCATAAGTGTGCTTTACAGGTTACTTTCACGATTTCACTCAAAAGGAAGGACTGGAATAGGAACACACGAAGAAGACCTGGTGCTCTCAACAGTTCCTCAGAGTGGACACTCTGAAAACTCTTGTCGCTCTCAACATTTGACAAGACGTAATGTGAGCAAAAGCTGAGCAGGTACTGAGCTAGATTGGTTTACCTGTACATCGTACAGCGTCACAACATTGCGATCAAACTGGGTCCTCAGAATCCATCGTATCACGTCAATGTTCGAGATGTCATTGCCAATCTGAAGTTCATTTTCCTGAAAAGAATAGATTGACATTAAAGAACATTATATCATACGTTGCAAAAAGAAAAACACCACAACCATCACCTGTGAGCACCAACAACAACAACAATAAGACTAAAATAGTTGGCGTCCAATTGTATTTCTTATATCCTTAAAAAGCATTTTTTTTGTCATGCAATTGGTGATAACGAGTTCAAACTACGGGAACACTCATACCTGAAACACACCTGTTACACAGATTACGAATATGCATCCCAAATCACCCACACATCCACCATGCACCCCTTCACACACACACATGAATTTGATTGTGCAAAAACACACATATTATATATGTGCACACCTCGTAGACCTACACACACACACACACACACAGACACACCTACACACCACACACTCATGTGCACATACACACACACAAACACACCTTCTTTCCACGTTGCTTGGCTGTAACATTTCTAAAGGACATTGTTGGTTTCTCGTCTGTAGCCCAGCCAACACGACAGTTGCAAGACCCTGAAATGAGAAGAAGTTGCAAGAAACGTTTTCAAAATCAAAGCCAGAACCTTTGCAAGACGCTAAAGAAAATGAGATTTTGACAATGTAATTGTAAGGCGCATGACATGTGACATCTTCATTTTGAAATCAACTTAGAGAATACTGGTACCAATCCATCATACTACCCAAGGTACTAAGCTCCCCTAAATTAGCATGTTTACTGCACCTTTACAGCAAGGAAAAGTAGCAGGAAAAAAAGCTTCAATGTTTACGACAATACAAGTGTAATATGAAACTAACACAATTTATCAAGAGTTCAGGCAAGACCACAAGGCCTTCTACGTCTTCTTCTGTGTTCGTGGGGTGAAACTATCACGTACACTCGTGTTTCTGCACAAGTGGAATTTTACATGCATGACCATTTTTAACCCCGCCATTTAGGCAGCCATACGCTGCTTTCGGAGGAAGCATGCTGGGTATTTTTAACCCCGCCATTTAGGCAGCCATACGCTGCTTTCGGAGGAAGCATGCTGGGTATTTTTAACCCCGCCATTTAGGCAGTCATAGTCGCTGCTTTCGGAAGAAGCATGCTGGGTATTTTTAACCCCGCCATTTAGGCAGCCATACGCTGCTTTCGGAGGAAGCATGCTGGGTATTTTCGTGTTTCTATAACCCACCGAACTCCAGACCTGTTTACCCCCACAAGTGTTTTGGAGTAATGCTCAGCCCCAAAAATAGTAATCCTCGCACAAAAATAGTAATCATCCAGCATTCGTCGCCAATTACAACGCACATGACAACTGTATCTGCGAAACGCAATCATGCACATTTATCCATCATTCACAAACAAAACACATCAGTCAGTTTTTGTAGTCATCATAATTTCAAAGAAGATCACATCAAAAGCACATGCATCACTGATTCTTTTTCTTTTGCTCGTAGTAGGCCTTTTTCAGTGTGTCAAGCGCTTCTCTACTGTACTTGCGCTTGCCGAATGAGTGAGGGCGAGACTTCAACACTAGAAGGCTCTCCAGCGTCTCATCAGACAGACATGATCTCTGGTCAGTCCTGTGCTTTTCCCCCCATTTTGCCATTGAAAAAAACAATGCCAAACATGTGAATTAATTTTTTTTTTTAAATAATAATAATTTGGGTTTTTTTAAAAAAAAAATTTTATTTATGAAAATCGTAGTCTTGACACGGATAGCGGAATGGCGTATTTTTTGCAGAAAATCGTAATAAATTACGCCAAAATCGTAAGGGTAAACAGGTCTGGAACTCTGACATGGATTTCTATATCTTTTCCGTGCGCACTTGGTCTTGTGCTTGCGTGTACACACGAAGGGGGATAAGGCACTAGCAGGTCTGCACATAACTTGACCTGGGAGATCGGAAAAATCTCCACCTTAACCCGACCACAAGGCCAATACTTCATTGTCTTGAAGCAATCATTTCTCTACAGCAAATGATGAAACACTGCCATTACCATTATCAATGACCACAGGGATTTTTCTGTCTCCCAAGCCCTCAACTGGGTAGTCAAAGATTTTGTCTGGAACTGGTTTCTCATCCTTGAACTTGAACATCTCGTCTGCCAATGCCATCCTGACCCGGTCGATCTTTTCTGGAAATAGTGATACAGCAGACTTCCACTAACTCGCGGTCTTTGGGGTCGAAAGATTTTTGATTGCGATATATCCGATTCGCGATGCAGTTTGGGGTCCAATTAAAGGGAAGAAACTGCGTTCTCTTCTGAGTCAGAAAAAAACGCGGTTATTTCCCTTTTTGGTCACAAAAAGCCTGTGAGCGTCACATTGGCGTGTGTGCGCTTAATTGCCGTGTGAGTGCATGTGTGTGTGTGTGCGTGCATGTGTGTATGTGCGTGCGTGTGTGTGTGTGCGCACGCACGCCTGGCATGTGGTTGTGCTACAATGTTCATGTGTATGTGTTACTGCGTTTCTCGCAAGTGTGACGCTTCTGTTGGCAACTAAGTTCTCAAAAGATTAACTGCGATGACACGTTTTCTTTTATCAGCAGATGACGATTTCTTTTCTTTTTTCTCCGACTCATACGTCGTCACAAACTTACTAGTTAATCAGACAACGGAGAGGGGAAACATACTATTTGTTAGATCAGAATGATTGGTGGATCAAAATCATTGGTTGACGTTTACGTTTTTAAATATGTCAGGTCCTGTTTTTTGGGGGGTCCAAGAGGTCTCCGCGATATAGCCGAATTCGCGATTTAGTGGACCGCGAGTTACTGGAAGTCTGCTGATGTAAATGAAAACAGTAAACATGCATGAAAATTGCAATGCTATTAAATCATAATCATATATATCATACTATTAAATCATAATCATGAATATAAAATATAATGTTATTTGTATTTTTGACCGAATTGAAAATAAGAATTTTTTCACAGATCGGGAGACCGCACCAGCGGTCAAGGTGAACAATGACTGTCTGTCAGATCTGTGTAAAATGTCATATTTTGGTCAAAAATACAAATAATATTTATCGATTTTATTTTTAGTCAGAATTCTTTTTATTTTGTTACGATTGCATTGAAGGCATACACACATGCACTCCTTTTAAGACGCGGCTAGCAGCCTAAACATGAGTTTTTGTCGGACTCTGACATCTGCAGATATGGCTTAATGAAGGGAAATCAAATGTTCAATCGATACATTTTTGTTGATATCTTCAGCAGCTGACAGCAATTTCTTCCCCAGATTTCTGCTGAACCGTTGACTGTCTACAACTTGCAGTTGCACTAGAGTATTGATAGTAATATAGTTATTACTAATAAACTGGCTTCAGGTCTGTTTTTTGAAGAGGCTAAAACAACAGATCCATATTAAGCAAAACGAACACAAGAGTCCTATCAGTATTAGATCAGTAAGAGTTGTCTCCAGAGAGAGAGAGAGAGAGAGAGAAAGAGAGAGAGAGAGAACCATGCACAGGGCTGAAACACAGTTCCACAGTAACTCCTCTTCTTTCTGAACACCAGATATCTTCCAAAGAGACAAAATAAACGTTAAATATTTGCATAAAGCTGCTTACCACCAAAATAACCTCGCTGAACTCAAATGTCGTGCTCCAAAAGACAGATTTACGGATTAGCCTCCCTTGACAAGGGCGATAATTCTCATGCGACTTCCTGTCAATTCTCATGCGGTTGTTTTGATGTAAACGACAACAGTTTTTGATTGTACGTAAAGACGACCATGTCTTTCGCTACAATGAGGTTTACGAACAGAGTCATTGTTTTGTCTAGAAGCAGCGTATTTAGCCAGTCAATGCGCGCTTTTCAGACACGTACGTTGTTTTCGGTTGTTAGATCCAACTTTTCTGATGCAAGTTTTCTTTCACGTGCAAACCTCAGAACTGAATGCATTAAATGCAGAACGAATCGAAGAGATCAGAACGTAAGAAAAGTTACCTCTGTTTGTGGTTGTGAAAATAACTTTCTGGAACCGTCAGCTTCACAGCAGCAGACGACAAAATGGAATAGCACGAGCAGCAAGAACGGGGACAGATCCGTAGCAGACGACACAGCAGTCGAGCAGACGAAAGAACAGAGAGAAATAGGCAAAGTGGGAGTAAAGATGGCCATTCAGTACACATGTAAAGTATGCAGTGGAAGAAACACGAACATGTTTTCCAAGCTGGCGTATGAGAAAGGCGTTGTGATTGTGACGTGTGAGCACTGCAGCAGTAAACATCTGATCGCTGACAACCTGGACTGGTTTAAAGGCCTTGAGCACAAGTAAGAAATTGAGATTTATCATAGCTAGAAATATGAAATACATTCTTATTTAAGTCTACGTAATATATATACAGTTTAGAGAAAGAGAGAGAGAGAGTCGAGAGAGATCAAGAGATGTTTATGTCCATATGTTTTCGTCTCTATATATAATATAGTCTTGTCATTATTCATTTGAGTGTGTGTTTTTGTTGCATGTGTGTGTGTGTGTGTGTGTGTGTGTGTGTGTGTGTGTGTGTTTGGGTGTGTGTGTGTGTGTGTGTGTGTGTTTGGGGTGTGTGTGTGTGTGTGTGTGTGTGTTTGGGTGTGTGTGTGTGTTCAGGAAAGAGATGGAGAGATGTGTTTGTCTGAAAGTGATTTTACATTGTTTTGATTGTTTACTGTTATCATCCATGAAAGGAATATGACACTGATCAAGATAGCATTACATTGCCAGACGTATCATGGATTTCTTGCTTACTTAGTTACTAAGACTTATATTTGTACACACATATATATTTAATTTATACAATGTACTCTGTTTTTATCCAGGAACATAGAAGAGATCCTAGCAGCACACGGAGAGACGGTCCAGAGGACAGCGAACAACGAAGAGGCCTTGGAAATTCTGGGAGATCTGAATGCCACCAAAGAGAAGACAGCGAACAACGAAGAGGTCTTGGACATTCTGGGAGATCTGAATGTCACCAAAGAGAAGACAGCGAACAACGAAGAGGCCTTGGACATTCTGGGAGATCTGAATGCCACCAAAGAGAAGACATCTTGATGTCAACTAAAGTTTAGTCACAGACATAGTTATGTAATATATCTCTGGTTAAGTTTGAGATCAGGATTTTGTACAGATCAAAACAGTTACTGCTCATGTAACATCATCTACAGTGTGGAAGACAGGTGCATGGTCCAACTCCACGACGGGTGAAGTGGCGCAGTGGTAAGACGTCGGCCTCCTAATCGGGAGGTCGTGAGTTTGAATCCTGGTCGCTGCCGCCTGGTGGGTTGAGAGTGGAGATTTTTCCGATCTCCCAGCACTGCTGTGCAGAGCTCACTCTTTAGCTGGGCTGGCCTGGCAGCGTGAGATTGCCTGGCAGTAGGCCCGCTATAAATAAAACACTTGCTCCACTGCTGTCTGCTAGTGCTGGCTGCTACAGCCAGAAAGTAGGGTAGTGTGTATTTTGACTAAGCACACACAACTGACACGATCAAATAGACTCGGGCAACCCATGGCATAATAGGGGATACATTCAGCTTTAAAATGATACCAAGCATGACAAGGTCGAGAGTACATGCAAAGAGTGTGTGGTGTATCAAAGAGACAGAATACAAACAGACACATTCCTGTCCCAGCACAATCTCTTCCAATCTCCACTCCATTCACACCCCAATTACTCAAGCTGTCCATTTCCCACAAGCAATGTTAGGAATGCAGTGTGAAGTACAGCATGCCAGCATGCAGAATCACTCACCACCAGTCTTGTTACCAGGTCCTATTCGCCGGCAGGAAGGGGTTAATTACTCCACTGTGGGTGGCCACGCGCCAGGCAAGATAGCAGCTAATGGTACTCCTGTTTGTTGTGCAAACAGTTAGAGAGAGGGGGTTCTCACATTCACTGTTTGTGTCAAAAGAACTCTGGTTATTCTATTAGTCAGTCACTGAGTCAGTTGCTGACAGTGAATTCTTTAAAACTGTATCACAGAAGCAGGCTGAGATCTTTTTCAGTACATAGTATTCAGACTTGTTTCACAAAAAAAGACACTTCTCAAAGAAGGAAATAAAACACCTTTCTGTTGTCTTTGAAGGAACATACACACTTCTACAAAATCACAAACCTTTTAGGCGTTTTATTTCGTTCTGGAGTAGCGGTTTGCACAAAACTGCTTTCTTTTTGTGGTGTGCACTGTTTAGATTGTAGTGGAGACGTTTGCACACTAACTGTATTTGGTGCTTTGGAAGGCGTTGATGCCAGTGGTGGCAAAAAAGTTGAAGCATCGCTAAACACATGTGTCACACAGTCGCCAGAGCTATCTGTCTTTCTTGCTTGGCATCTTTTTTTCTTTGCTGGTCTTCCACCTTTTGTCTGACTGAAAAATTTGGAACACACAGGACAGTCGCTGGCAAGTAAAGAAGCATCAAACTCTTGCCATAGAAAAGCTGCGTTTTGAATGTCCTGATAGGCATTATCAAGCGACATTTTCGAGGGAACATGTGAACCTTTTAATTTCATCACCCTGCAAAAACATTTGTTGCACAATGTTTGAGAATGAATGTCACTGTTGTCAAGCATGATGTTTATTCCATGATAGCTGTCAAGTTCTACGGTGGCATACCTACACAATTTCACTAGAGTGTCATATTTCTTTTTTGATCTTTCTCCACATACACGACAAAGAGAATGTAGTCTCTCCAAGTGTGCTTCTTTTGTATGAAGAGTTTCCATCACGAAGTGTGCTGAACTTAAACAACTAAAAAATCCACACCCATTTTTCAAGTCCCTTTGCCAGTCAGAAAATGAACACACACATGCACAAATCACAGTTTGTCCTTAAAGAAACTATTTTTTTCCAAAGTTAAGTCCTACACATCACTGCTCATGACAGTTCAAAATACAGACCTACAATCAGGTACCACAAAACACAGTAGGAATAGTATGTTAGAACCCATGTAACAGCATCAAAACTGTCAACAACACATCTACCACTGTGAATAAAACTCAGAACCCTGCTCTCTTTCAACAATAAAAACTCCATTTAGAATACTGGTAACTAAAAACATTTTTGCTCTGGTGCATATACTCTAAAGTTTCAATTCACTAACACAGTTAATCCTGGGAAACCAAAAAGGTCCAAGCACTTGCAATAGATCACTGAAAATTGTAAACATCCAGGGTTTTTAATAGGGGCCAAAGAAGGGCCAGCCTGCTGGTGCCAACAGCTGCCACTGACTGACGCCTTCCCTGTGGGAGTGGAATGTCTGGCAGCAGGGGGTATCTGGTAGCAGCTGGCGAGCAGCTAAAGGGGAGGATTTTGCCTGTGCTGCACAGCAGTGCCAGGTCAACTTACGTGCAGACCTGCTAGTGACTTAACCCCCTTCGTGTGTACACGCAAGCACAAGACCAAGTACGCACGGAAAAGATCCTGTAATCCATGTCGGAGTTCGGTGGGTTATGGAAACACAAAAATACCCAGCATGCCTACCCAACAAAAACGGAGTGAAGCTGACTATGCTCTCAGTGTGGGGAACCCAAATGGGCAAACGAGCTCACACGTCACCAGAATTTCTGGAACGCTGAAGAAGAAGGTCCAACTCCAGATACGTTTGAACAAAATACAGCTATTTTGTAAGAAGAGTTTGAAATCTGAGAGACTAGAAAGATATTTAGATTACTTCTGACAGTAACACACAGACTTTTCAATCATATGATGATGATTACTGTTATTGGTTTTTATGTGTTTGGTTGGTCTCTTCCTTGGTAGTGCAATAGCGTTAATTATGGATTGTTGTTATCATCATTTACATAAAAACTTATCTGTTAATCCAAACAATGATATAATTACTGTGATGTTCTTAACTACACTTTAACATGGAATGTATGTATGTATGTATGTATGTATGTATGTATGTATGTAGGTATGTATGTAGGTATGTATGTAGGTATGTATGTAGGTATGTATGTAGGCATGTATGCATGTGTATTGGTGTGTCGGTGTGTCAGGTGTGCAAGAAAAAAGGGTATTTTTATATCATGGGTTTTATGAATTTTCTTCTTTTATTCTTTTATAGTTATTAATTAATGACCTATATGTGCTGATGACTAAATTAATTTCCTTTGTTGGATCAATAAAATGTTATGAGTTATGATGGAGATGAAGATGGATTGATGAGTTTGACAAGACACATAGTTTAAAGTGTGCGTGTGTCAGTGTGTGTGTGCGTGTGTCAGTGTGTGTGTGTGTGTGTGTGTGTGTGTCAGTGTGTGTGTGTCAGTGTGTCAGTGTGTGTGTGTGTGTGTGTGTGTGTCAGTGTGTGTGTGTGTGTGTCAGTGTGTGTGTGCGTGTGTCAGTGTGTGTGTGTGTGTGTGTGTCAGTGTGTGTGTGTCAGTGTGCGTGTGTCAGTGTGTGTGTGTGTGTGTGCATGTTTGTGTTTTTGACAACCAAGATACAATTTTCCTGTCTGATTGTATTACTTATTTAGAATTAGATGTGTATAAACATGAAATCGAGCCTATATTGTAGGCGGGCAGCAAACTGCTGTCACACTTTGCCTGTGATGATTGCTTCAGTATAAAGTACTTAGAAGTGTACAATGAAACTCAATTATCAATGTTGTTTTCTCTTAGTATGATAACAAATTTGACCAGGAACACACACACAGTGACACACACACACACACAGTGACACACACACACAGTGACACACACACATACACAGTGACACACATACACAGTGACACACATACACAGTGACACACATACACAGTGACACACACAGTGACACACACACAGTGACACACACACAGTGACACACACACAGTGACACACACACACACAGTGACACACATACAGTCACACATACACAGTGACACACACACAGTGACACACACACACACAGTGACACACACACACAGTGACACACATACAGTCACACACACACAGTGACACACACACACACACAGAAGATCTTCACAGCTGGAGCTTTTATTGATATCACAGTTAACATAGGAATGGACGGAATGCATCACGGATGAATACTCGAAAGACAAAAAAATTCAGAGGAGGAAAAACATCATAACGATGCAATTTCATGTTTGGTAAAGCTCACATGAAATCACACGAATTCATTACTAGTGACAAAATATGCATCTTCTGAACAAAGTTATAAACATTATTTTACAAGTGTACCCATAATTTATTATCAATTTAATTTACTGTTCTTCTAAATGTGTGAAAAGTACGGACCCCAGCTTACTTTCCTACTTTTGGAACATTTGCTGGTCTCATGTCTGAAAAAGGAGGGTTCCACTGTCCTGCAGGTAACCCCAAACTGAATCTTTCTTTATTTGGTGTTTAACGTCGCCCAAACTAAATAAGCTATATACTTTTGTTTCACCCCAAACTAAATAAGCTATACTTTTGTTTCACCCCAAACTAAATAAGCTATATATACTTTTGTTTCACCCCAAACTAAATAAGCTATATACTTTTGTTTCACCCCAAACTAAATAAGCTATATACTTTTGTTTCACCCCAAACTAAATAAGCTATATACTTTTGTTTCACCCCAAACTAAACAAGCTATATACTTTTGTTTCACAGTCCATTGGTGTCAGCATAGTTTAAGATGCTACCTGTTAAACTGTTTGCTGCCAGCTTATTATTGATTTGAAATCGATGAAGCGTCAAGCTGTATTATAGCCACAGCAGACTTTAACAGGCCTTGAAAAAGAATTTTATATAAAACTGAAATCAGTGTAAATCTGTCCGCCTTTGAATTTGATTTTAAAATGATTGATACTTCTTACATTATTTTGTTTGAAACTTTTGTCAACCATACACATAATACAACCATACACATTGTACAAGTAGACACAATGTAACGCACAGAAAAAAACCGAAAAAAACAACTTGATGATGGAGCCTAACCCTAACCCTAACTTGATGATGGAGCCTAACCCTAACTTGATGATGGAGCCTAACCCTAACTTGATGATGGAGCCAGGATCCACTGAAAGTGAAACACACATGTACACAAGAGGTAAAAACTCAAACACAAAATATCAAATTAAAACATATCAGAGAAGGGATGAAATACTTTTACCACAGTCTTTCCCTCTTCAAAAATATAAAAGAAAAAATCATTCAGTTTTAACAGATTTTGTGCTCTTCTTGCAACAGAATTGTCCTCAGCAGAATTAACTGATCTCAGATGGATTTATCTGCCTTTGTAGATGTTGGTATTGCTGTGCAAAGTTATTCAGTTTGGTAGAGATCCCTGACGCGTTGTACGGAGGTCAGCCAGCTGGTGGTCCAGTGCTGCTCGTCTCTGACCAGCCGATCTTTGTCCTTCTCAATGTTGGCCAGCGTCTTCTCAAACTGAGCCTTGTAGTCCTGCAATCATCAATCACATTTGTTTATGTTGAATGAAGAGAGGCTAACTGAGCCTTGTAGTCCTGCAATCATCAATCACATTTGTTTATGTTGAATGAAGAGAGGCTAACTGAGCCTTGTAGTCCTGCAATCATCAATCACATTTGTTTATGTTGAATGAAGAGAGGCTAACTGAGCCTTGTAGTCCTGCAATCATCAATCACATTTGTTTATGTTGAATGAAGAGAGGCTAACTGAGCCTTGTAGTCCTGCAATCATCAATCACATTTGTTTATGTTGAATGAAGAGAGGCTGACTGAGAGAATCTACAAGTTGCATACATGTTCTCACAGACACACCTTGTGAACAGGTGGATTATCTTACAGCTGTGTTCCAGATCTGGATCTGAACAAGTGGTTCTGGCTGTCCACTACTCCCCCCCCCCCCCCCCCATCTCCTCTCCCCCTCCCCTCACAAACACAAGTATACACAATTCCGCAAACACACTTCATAAGCAGAGCTCCCTGGCTTTCACAGTAGAGTTTGATTGTCACTGTCCCCCCCCCCCCCCCAATACACAGACACCTGTCAACACACACACAGGGACACAAATCCAAACTCCCACACACATACAAAACCCACCCACACACTCACAAACACAACCCCCCATCCACACACACACACCCTCCTCCACACACACCTCATAAGCAGAGTCCCTGGCTTTCACAGTAGAGCTGTGACCCAGCGTGGTTTTTGCCATCCACACACGCACACACAACTACAAACACCAACACACACACACACACAACTACAAACACCAACACACACACACACACACACGACTACAAACACCAACACACACACAACTACAAACACCAATTAACACACACACACAACTACAAACACCAACACACACACACACACACACAACTATACAAACACCAACACACACACACACACACAACTACAAACACCAACACGCACACACCCACAACTACAAACACCAACACACCCACAACTACAAACACCAACACACACACAACTACAAACACCAACACACCCACAACTACAAACACCAACACACACACAACTACAAACACCAACACACACACAACTACAAACACCAACACACACACAACTACAAACACCAACACACACACAACTACAAACACCAACACACACACAACTACAAACACCAACACACACACACACAACTACAAACACCAACACACCCACAACTACAAACACCAACACACACACAACTACAAACACCAACACACACACAACTACAAACACCAACACACACACAACTACAAACACCAACACACACACAACTACAAACACCAACACACACACAACTACAAACACCAACACACACACACACACAACTACAAACACCAACACACACACAACTACAAACACCAACACACACACAACTACAAACACCAACACACACACAACTACAAACACCAACACACACACAACTACAAACACCAACACACACACACACAACTACAAACACCAACATACCCACAACTACAAACACCAACACACACACAACTACAAACACCAACACACACACAACTACAAACACCAACACACACACAACTACAAACACCAACACACACACAACTACAAACACCAACACACACACAACTACAAACACCAACAAAAACACAACTACAAACACCAACACACACACACACAACTACAAACACCAACATACCCACAACTACAAACACCAACACACACACAACTACAAACACCAACACACACAACTACAAACACCAACACACACACCCACAACTACAAACACCAACACACACACAACTACAAACACCAACACACACACCCACAACTACAAACACCAACACACACACAACTACAAACACCAACACACACACAACTACAAACACCAACACACACACACACACAACTACAAACACCAACACACACACACACACACACACACACACACAACTACAAACACCAACACACCCACAACTACAAACACCAACACACCCACAACTACAAACACCAACACACACACACACAACTACAAACACCAACACACCCACAACTACAAACACCAACACACCCACAACTACAAACACCAACACACCCACAACTACAAACACCAACACACACACAACTACAAACACCAACACACCCACAACTACAAACACCAACACACCCACAACTACAAACACCAACACACACACAACTACAAACACCAACACACACACAACTACAAACACCAACACACCCACAACTACAAACACCAACACACACACAACTACAAACACCAACACACACACCCACAACTACAAACACCAACACACCCACAACTACAAACACCAACACACCCACAACTACAAACACCAACACACCCACAACTACAAACACCAACACACACAACTACAAACACCAACACACACACAACTACAAACACCAACACACACACCCACAACTACAAACACCAACACACACACCCACAACTACAAACACCAACACGCACACACACAACTACAAACACCAACACACACACCCACAACTACAAACACCAACACACACACACACACAACTACAAACACCAACACACACACACACGACTACAAACACCAACACACCCACAACTACAAACACCAACACACCCACAACTACAAACACCAACACACACACACACACAACTACAAACACCAACACACACACACACGACTACAAACACCAACACACCCACAACTACAAACACCAACACACCCACAACTACAAACACCAACACACACACACACACGACTACAAACACCAACACACCCACAACTACAAACACCAACACACCCACAACTACAAACACCAACACACACACAACTACAAACACCAACACACACACAACTACAAACACCAACACACACACACACGACTACAAACACCAACACACCCACAACTACAAACACCAACACACCCACAACTACAAACACCAACACACACACACACACAACTACAAACACCAACACACACACACACGACTACAAACACCAACACACCCACAACTACAAACACCAACACACCCACAACTACAAACACCAACACACCCACAACTACAAACACCAACACACCCACAACTACAAACACCAACACGCACACACACACAACTACAAACACCAACACACACACACACACAACTACAAACACCAACACGCACACACACACAACTACAAACACCAACACACACACCCACAACCACCAACACACCCACAACTACAAACACCAACACACCCACAACTACAAACACCAACACACCCACAACTACAAACACCAACACACACACAACTACAAACACCAACACACCCACAACTACAAACACCAACACACACACAACTACAAACACCAACACGCACACACACACAACTACAAACACCAACACACACACAACTACAAACACCAACACACACACCCACAACCACCAACACACCCACAACTACAAACACCAACACACCCACAACTACAAACACCAACACACCCACAACTACAAACACCAACACACACACAACTACAAACACCAACACGCACACACACACAACTATACAAACACCAACACACACACACACACACAACTACAAACACCAACACACCCACAACTACAAACACCAACACACCCACAACTACAAACACCAACACGCACACACACACAACTATACAAACACCAACACACACACACACACAACTACAAACACCAACACACCCACAACTACAAACACCAACACGCACACACACACAACTATACAAACACCAACACACACACACACACACAACTACAAACACCAACACGCACACACCCACAACTACAAACACCAACACGCACACACTCACAACTACAAACACCAACACGCACACACCCACAACTACAAACACCAACACACACACACACAACTACAAACACCAACACACCCACAACTACAAACACCAACACACCCACAACTACAAACACCAACACACACACAACTACAAACACCAACACACACACAACTACAAACACCAACACACACACACACAACTACAAACACCAACACACCCACAACTACAAACACCAACACACCCACAACTACAAACACCAACACACCCACAACTACAAACACCAACACACACACAACTACAAACACCAACACACACACAACTACAAACACCAACACACCCACAACTACAAACACCAACACACCCACAACTACAAACACCAACACACACACAACTACAAACACCAACACACACACAACTACAAACACCAACACACACACAACTACAAACACCAACACACACACACACAACTACAAACACCAACACACACACCCACAACTACAAACACCAACACACACACGACTACAAACACCAACAAACACACGACTACAAACACCAACACACCCACAACTACAAACACCAACACACACACAACTACAAACACCAACACACACACCCACAACTACAAACACCAACACACACACAACTACAAACACCAACACACCCACAACTACAAACACCAACACACCCACAACTACAAACACCAACACACACACAACTACAAACACCAACACACACACGACTACAAACACCAACACACCCACAACTACAAACACCAACACACCCACAACTACAAACACCAACACACCCACAACTACAAACACCAACACACCCACAACTACAAACACCAACACACCCACAACTACAAACACCAACACACCCACAACTACAAACACCAACACACCCACAACTACAAACACCAACACACACACAACTACAAACACCAACACACACACCCACAACTACAAACACCAACACACACACAACTACAAACACCAACACACCCACAACTACAAACACCAACACACACACAACTACAAACACCAACACACCCACAACTACAAACACCAACACACACACAACTACAAACACCAACACACACACCCACAACTACAAACACCAACACACACACAACTACAAACACCAACACACCCACAACTACAAACACCAACACACACACAACTA
This sequence comes from Littorina saxatilis, assembly GCF_037325665.1. Taxonomy (NCBI): domain Eukaryota; kingdom Metazoa; phylum Mollusca; class Gastropoda; order Littorinimorpha; family Littorinidae; genus Littorina; species Littorina saxatilis. The sequence continues at coordinate 2,124,614 of NC_090259.1, read as the reverse complement.
CAAACACCAACACACCCACAACTACAAACACCAACACACCCACAACTACAAACACCAACACACACACAACTACAAACACCAACACACACACAACTACAAACACGCACACACACACAACTACAAACACCAACACACACACCCACAACTACAAACACCAACACACCCACAACTACAAACACCAACACACACACAACTACAAACACCAACACACACACAACTACAAACACCAACACACCCACAACTACAAACACCAACACACACACAACTACAAACACCAACACACCCACAACTACAAACACCAACACACCCACAACTACAAACACCAACACACACACACACAACTACAAACACCAACACACCCACAACTACAAACACCAACACACACACACACAACTACAAACACCAACACACACACAACTACAAACACGCACACACACACAACTACAAACACCAACACACACACCCACAACTACAAACACCAACACACCCACAACTACAAACACCAACACACCCACAACTACAAACACCAACACACACACAACTACAAACACCAACACACCCACAACTACAAACACCAACACACACACAACTACAAACACCAACACACCCACAACTACAAACACCAACACACACACACACAACTACAAACACCAACACACACACAACTACAAACACGCACACACACACAACTACAAACACCAACACACACACCCACAACTACAAACACCAACACACCCACAACTACAAACACCAACACACACACAACTACAAACACCAACACACACACAACTACAAACACCAACACACCCACAACTACAAACACCAACACACACACAACTACAAACACCAACACACACACAACTACAAACACCAACACACACACACACAACTACAAACACCAACACACACACAACTACAAACACCAACACACACACAACTACAAACACCAACACACCCACAACTACAAACACCAACACACACACAACTACAAACACCAACACACACACAACTACAAACACCAACACACCCACAACTACAAACACCAACACACACACAACTACAAACACCAACACACCCACAACTACAAACACCAACACACCCACAACTACAAACACCAACACACCCACAACTACAAACACCAACACACACACAACTACAAACACCAACACACCCACAACTACAAACACCAACACACCCACAACTACAAACACCAACACACCCACAACTACAAACACCAACACACACACACACAACTACAAACACCAACACACACACGACTACAAACACCAACACACCCACAACTACAAACACCAACACACCCACAACTACAAACACCAACACACCCACAACTACAAACACCAACACACACACAACTACAAACACCAACACACACACACACACAACTATACAAACACCAACACACACACACACACACACAACTACAAACACCAACACGCACACACCCACAACTACAAACACCAACACACCCACAACTACAAACACCAACACACCCACAACTACAAACACCAACACACCCACAACTACAAACACCAACACACACACAACTACAAACACCAACACACACACAACTACAAACACCAACACACACACAACTACAAACACCAACACACACACAACTACAAACACCAACACACACACACACAACTACAAACACCAACACACCCACAACTACAAACACCAACACACACACAACTACAAACACCAACACACACACAACTACAAACACCAACACACACACAACTACAAACACCAACACACACACAACTACAAACACCAACACACACACAACTACAAACACCAACACACACACAACTACAAACACCAACACACACACACACAACTACAAACACCAACACACACACAACTACAAACACCAACACACACACAACTACAAACACCAACACACACACAACTACAAACACCAACACACACACAACTACAAACACCAACACACACACACACAACTACAAACACCAACATACCCACAACTACAAACACCAACACACACACAACTACAAACACCAACACACACACAACTACAAACACCAACACACACACAACTACAAACACCAACACACACACAACTACAAACACCAACACACACACAACTACAAACACCAACACACACACAACTACAAACACCAACACACACACACACAACTACAAACACCAACATACCCACAACTACAAACACCAACACACACACAACTACAAACACCAACACACACACCCACAACTACAAACACCAACACACACACAACTACAAACACCAATTAACACACACACACAACTACAAACACCAACACGCACACACCCACAACTACAAACACCAACACACACACACACACACAACTACAAACACCAACACGCACACACCCACAACTACAAACACCAACACGCACACACACACAACTACAAACACCAACACACACACCCACAACTACAAACACCAACACACACACGACTACAAACACTAACACACACACGACTACAAACACCAACACACCCACAACTACAAACACCAACACACCCACAACTACAAACACCAACACACACACACACAACTACAAACACCAACACACACACCCACAACTACAAACACCAACACACACACGACTACAAACACCAACACACTATACAGGCTGTTTTCTGTGATATATCAAAAGCCTTCGACAGAGTGTGGCACAAGGGTTTGTTGCATAAATTATATGCTATAGGCATAAGAGGTGTTTTATTAAAATGGTTTGAAGATTATTTGACAGGCAGGTTACAAGCCGTTGTTATCCAAGGCAGGAAATCGACATACGGACGTGTTTGTTCAGGTGTTCCCCAAGGTTCTGTTCTGGGGCCATTGTTGTTCCTTGTGTACATTAACGATATTGTCATTAATATCGAATCTGTCATTAAACTTTTTGCTGATGATACCAGTTTGTATTTATCTCTAAATGATGCAAACACGCGGACACAGATCTTAAATGCAGACTTAGCCAAAATTGCACACTGGGCGGAAAAATGGAAAGTTAATTTCAATAATTTAAAAACAGATTTGATGACCTTTTCTGGAAATAGAATGCCTGAAACCCTTCCTCTTGTATTTGATGGAACAGTTCTGAGAGAAAACCACGTTCACAAACATCTTGGTGTACTGATTCAGAGCGACTGCAAATGGGAATCACATGTTCAGTCAATTATATCTAAAGTACGTGTTCTTCTCTCATGTTTTCGGTCCTATAAGTATCGCCTTAGCCGAAAGGCACTTGAACTTATGTATAAATCTTTTATTATTCCCCATTTTGATTTTTCTGACGTCATTTGGGATAACTGTTCTGACAGATTAGCTACTTTATTAGAAAACTTGCATCTTGATGCCATAAGAACCATTATAGGTGCAGTTCGTGGCACGAGTCACCAAAAATTGTACGATGAATCAGGATTTACAACACTGAAGGAGAGGCGAAAAAGACACAAATTGATTTTGTATTTCAAATTAGTTAATGCACGCGTGCCACCATACTTACTAGAACGTCTGCCTCCTCTCGTTGCTTCTGTGAACCCTTACCATAGACGAAGACCACTTGACAGACAGACTCCCCACTCTCGAACTGAATTGTATAAAAAGTCATTTTTTCTGTCTTCGACTTCCCTGTGGAATGAGCTTCCAGAAACTGTAAAACAACTTGATTCTATTGGGTTATTTAAAAAACGTATTAGTTCTGATAATTCTGTTGTTCCCTCGTATAGATACACATCTGATCGAAAATCAGAAATTATCCATTGCAGACTGAGATTGAGGATCAGCAATCTAAATAGTGATCTATTTGACAGACATTTAATTCCCGACCCGTCATGCACTTGTGGTTATCCTGTTGAAAATGCGGAGCACTATATTTTTCATTGCCCCTTATCTCTTCAAATACGTGAAGTCACCTTGTCAACACTGCCCAACTATGATTTGCTAACCGCTGATGATTTTCTGTATGGCAATAGAGACAAGTCAGACAGCGAAAATGCATTGATATTTGACCAGTTATTCAGGTTTATCTTATTAAGCAAACGTTTTGAATAATGAATGCATTTATCTCATCCACCATGTGCAGTACTGTTTACATTTCCTTGTTCTGGTAGTATTCTATTTTCAACCATGTGGAAGTCATTGTATGCGTGTGTGTGCGAGTGAGTGTGCGAGCGCGTGTGAGTACTGTTGTTAGTTTAGCATTGTTTTTTTGTTTGTTGTTTTTTTGTTGGGTTTTTTTCCTTTTATTGTTACATGTTTGTCTACCATAATTTACCATTATTATTTTGACATTATTTCAAATTTGTTATATTAAAATCGTCCGCCAAATTTCATTTGCTTTTAAGAGTACGCTCATAAGCTTAGCTTGTTGTGCTCCATGTTCCTTATTTCATGTATGCGGTAATAGTACCAATGGAATTTACTGAATAAACTTGTTTAAACCAAACACCAACACACACACCCACAACTACAAACACCAACACACCCACAACTACAAACACCAACACACCCACAACTACAAACACCAACACACACACAACTACAAACACCAACACACCCACAACTACAAACACCAACACACACACAACTACAAACACCAACACACCCACAACTACAAACACCAACACACCCACAACTACAAACACCAACACACCCACAACTACAAACACCAACACACCCACAACTACAAACACCAACACACACACAACTACAAACACCAACACACACACAACTACAAACACCAACACACCCACAACTACAAACACCAACACACACACACACGACTACAAACACCAACACACCCACAACTACAAACACCAACACACACACACACAACTACAAACACCAACACACCCACAACTACAAACACCAACACACCCACAACTACAAACACCAACACACACACAACTACAAACACCAACACACACACAACTACAAACACCAACACACACACACACGACTACAAACACCAACACACCCACAACTACAAACACCAACACACCCACAACTACAAACACCAACACACACAACTACAAACACCAACACACACACACAACTACAAACACCAACACACACACCCACAACTACAAACACCAACACACACACCCACAACTACAAACACCAACACGCACACACACAACTACAAACACCAACACACACACCCACAACTACAAACACCAACACACACACACACACAACTACAAACACCAACACACACACACACGACTACAAACACCAACACACCCACAACTACAAACACCAACACACCCACAACTACAAACACCAACACACACACACACACAACTACAAACACCAACACACACACACACGACTACAAACACCAACACACCCACAACTACAAACACCAACACACCCACAACTACAAACACCAACACACACACACACGACTACAAACACCAACACACCCACAACTACAAACACCAACACACCCACAACTACAAACACCAACACACACACACACACAACTACAAACACCAACACACACACACACGACTACAAACACCAACACACCCACAACTACAAACACCAACACACCCACAACTACAAACACCAACACACCCACAACTACAAACACCAACACACCCACAACTACAAACACCAACACGCACACACACACAACTACAAACACCAACACACACACACACACAACTACAAACACCAACACGCACACACACACAACTACAAACACCAACACACACACAACTACAAACACCAACACACACACAACTACAAACACCAACACACACACCCACAACCACCAACACACCCACAACTACAAACACCAACACACCCACAACTACAAACACCAACACGCACACAACTACAAACACCAACACACACACAACTACAAACACCAACACACCCACAACTACAAACACCAACACACCCACAACTACAAACACCAACACACCCACAACTACAAACACCAACACACCCACAACTACAAACACCAACACACCCACAACTACAAACACCAACACACCCACAACTACAAACACCAACACGCACACAACTACAAACACCAACACACCCACAACTACAAACACCAACACACCCACAACTACAAACACCAACACACCCACAACTACAAACACCAACACACCCACAACTACAAACACCAACACACCCACAACTACAAACACCAACACACCCACAACTACAAACACCAACACACCCACAACTACAAACACCAACACACCCACAACTACAAACACCAACACACCCACAACTACAAACACCAACACACCCACAACTACAAACACCAACACACCCACAACTACAAACACCAACACACCCACAACTACAAACACCAACACACCCACAACTACAAACACCAACACACCCACAACTACAAACACCAACACACCCACAACTACAAACACCAACACGCACACACACACAACTATACAAACACCAACACACACACACACACACAACTACAAACACCAACACACCCACAACTACAAACACCAACACACCCACAACTACAAACACCAACACGCACACACACACAACTATACAAACACCAACACACACACACACACACAACTACAAACACCAACACACCCACAACTACAAACACCAACATGCACACACACACAACTATACAAACACCAACACACACACACACACACAACTACAAACACCAACACGCACACACCCACAACTACAAACACCAACACGCACACACACACAACTACAAACACCAACACGCACACACCCACAACTACAAACACCAACACACACACACACAACTACAAACACCAACACACCCACAACTACAAACACCAACACACCCACAACTACAAACACCAACACACACACAACTACAAACACCAACACACACACAACTACAAACACCAACACACCCACAACTACAAACACTAACACACACACACACACAACTACAAACACCAACACACACACACACGACTACAAACACCAACACACCCACAACTACAAACACCAACACACCCACAACTACAAACACCAACACACCCACAACTACAAACACCAACACACCCACAACTACAAACACCAACACGCACACACACACAACTACAAACACCAACACACACACACACACAACTACAAACACCAACACGCACACACACACAACTACAAACACCAACACACACACCCACAACCACCAACACACCCACAACTACAAACACCAACACACCCACAACTACAAACACCAACACACACACAACTACAAACACCAACACACCCACAACTACAAACACCAACACACACACACACAACTACAAACACCAACACACACACAACTACAAACACCAACACACCCACAACTACAAACACCAACACACACACAACTACAAACACCAACACACACACAACTACAAACACCAACACACCCACAACTACAAACACCAACACACACACCCACAACTACAAACACCAACACACCCACAACTACAAACACCAACACACCCACAACTACAAACACCAACACACCCACAACTACAAACACCAACACGCACACACACACAACTACAAACACCAACACACACACAACTACAAACACCAACACGCACACACACACAACTACAAACACCAACACACACACCCACAACCACCAACACACCCACAACTACAAACACCAACACACCCACAACTACAAACACCAACACACACACAACTACAAACACCAACACACCCACAACTACAAACACCAACACACCCACAACTACAAACACCAACACACCCACAACTACAAACACCAACACACCCACAACTACAAACACCAACACACCCACAACTACAAACACCAACACACCCACAACTACAAACACCAACACGCACACACACACAACTATACAAACACCAACACACACACACACACACACACAACTACAAACACCAACACACCCACAACTACAAACACCAACACACCCACAACTACAAACACCAACACGCACACACACACAACTATACAAACACCAACACACACACACACACACAACTACAAACACCAACACACCCACAACTACAAACACCAACACGCACACACACACAACTATACAAACACCAACACACACACACACACACAACTACAAACACCAACACGCACACACCCACAACTACAAACACCAACACGCACACACACACAACTACAAACACCAACACGCACACACCCACAACTACAAACACCAACACACACACACACAACTACAAACACCAACACACCCACAACTACAAACACCAACACACCCACAACTACAAACACCAACACACACACAACTACAAACACCAACACACACACAACTACAAACACCAACACACACACACACAACTACAAACACCAACACACCCACAACTACAAACACCAACACACCCACAACTACAAACACCAACACACACACAACTACAAACACCAACACACACACAACTACAAACACCAACACACCCACAACTACAAACACCAACACACCCACAACTACAAACACCAACACACACACAACTACAAACACCAACACACACACAACTACAAACACCAACACACACACAACTACAAACACCAACACACACACACACAACTACAAACACCAACACACACACCCACAACTACAAACACCAACACACACACGACTACAAACACCAACACACACACGACTACAAACACCAACACACCCACAACTACAAACACCAACACACACACAACTACAAACACCAACACAAACACACACAACTACAAACACCAACACACACACCCACAACCACCAACACACACACAACTACAAACACCAACACACACACAACTACAAACACCAACACACACACAACTACAAACACCAACACACCCACAACTACAAACACCAACACACACACAACTACAAACACCAACACACACACAACTACAAACACCAACACACCCACAACTACAAACACCAACACACACACAACTACAAACACCAACACACACACAACTACAAACACCAACACACCCACAACTACAAACACCAACACACCCACAACTACAAACACCAACACACACACAACTACAAACACCAACACACACACAACTACAAACACCAACACACACACAACTACAAACACCAACACACCCACAACTACAAACACCAACACACCCACAACTACAAACACCAACACACCCACAACTACAAACACCAACACACCCACAACTACAAACACCAACACACACACAACTACAAACACCAACACACCCACAACTACAAACACCAACACACACACAACTACAAACACCAACACACCCACAACTACAAACACCAACACACCCACAACTACAAACACCAACACACACACACACAACTACAAACACCAACACACCCACAACTACAAACACCAACACACACACAACTACAAACACCAACACACACACCCACAACTACAAACACCAACACACACACAACTACAAACACCAACACACCCACAACTACAAACACCAACACACACACAACTACAAACACCAACACACCCACAACTACAAACACCAACACACACACACACAACTACAAACACCAACACACCCACAACTACAAACACCAACACACACACAACTACAAACACCAACACACACACCCACAACTACAAACACCAACACACACACAACTACAAACACCAACACACCCACAACTACAAACACCAACACACACACAACTACAAACACCAACACACACACAACTACAAACACCAACACACACACAACTACAAACACGCACACACACACAACTACAAACACCAACACACACACCCACAACTACAAACACCAACACACCCACAACTACAAACACCAACACACACACAACTACAAACACCAACACACACACAACTACAAACACCAACACACACACAACTACAAACACCAACACACACACAACTACAAACACCAACACACACACCCACAACTACAAACACCAACACACCCACAACTACAAACACCAACACACCCACAACTACAAACACCAACACACCCACAACTACAAACACCAACACACCCACAACTACAAACACCAACACACACACAACTACAAACACCAACACACCCACAACTACAAACACCAACACACCCACAACTACAAACACCAACACACCCACAACTACAAACACCAACACACACACACACACAACTACAAACACCAACACACCCACAACTACAAACACCAACACACACACACACAACTACAAACACCAACACACACACAACTACAAACACGCACACACACACAACTACAAACACCAACACACACACCCACAACTACAAACACCAACACACCCACAACTACAAACACCAACACACACACACACAACTACAAACACCAACACACCCACAACTACAAACACCAACACACACACACACAACTACAAACACCAACACACACACAACTACAAACACGCACACACACACAACTACAAACACCAACACACACACCCACAACTACAAACACCAACACACACACAACTACAAACACCAACACACACACAACTACAAACACCAACACACACACAACTACAAACACCAACACACCCACAACTACAAACACCAACACACACACAACTACAAACACCAACACACCCACAACTACAAACACCAACACACCCACAACTACAAACACCAACACACACACACACAACTACAAACACCAACACACCCACAACTACAAACACCAACACACACACACACAACTACAAACACCAACACACACACAACTACAAACACGCACACACACACAACTACAAACACCAACACACACACCCACAACTACAAACACCAACACACCCACAACTACAAACACCAACACACACACACACAACTACAAACACCAACACACCCACAACTACAAACACCAACACACACACACACAACTACAAACACCAACACACACACAACTACAAACACGCACACACACACAACTACAAACACCAACACACACACCCACAACTACAAACACCAACACACACACAACTACAAACACCAACACACACACACACAACTACAAACACCAACACACACACAACTACAAACACCAACACACACACAACTACAAACACCAACACACCCACAACTACAAACACCAACACACACACAACTACAAACACCAACACACACACAACTACAAACACCAACACACCCACAACTACAAACACCAACACACACACAACTACAAACACCAACACACACACAACTACAAACACCAACACGCACACACACACAACTATACAAACACCAACACACACACACACACACAACTACAAACACCAACACACACACGACTACAAACACCAACACACACACACACACACAACTATACAAACACCAACACACACACACACACACAACTACAAACACCAACACACACACAACTACAAACACCAACACACCCACAACTACAAACACCAACACACACACAACTACAAACACCAACACACCCACAACTACAAACACCAACACACACACACACAACTACAAACACCAACACACACACACACAACTACAAACACCAACACACACACAACTACAAACACCAACACACCCACAACTACAAACACCAACACACCCACAACTACAAACACCAACACACCCACAACTACAAACACCAACACACACACAACTACAAACACCAACACGCACACAACTACAAACACCAACACACACACAACTACAAACACCAACACGCACACAACTACAAACACCAACACACCCACAACTACAAACACCAACACACCCACAACTACAAACACCAACACACCCACAACTACAAACACCAACACACACACAACTACAAACACCAACACACACACACACAACTACAAACACCAACACACCCACAACTACAAACACCAACACACCCACAACTACAAACACCAACACACACACAACTACAAACACCAACACACCCACAACTACAAACACCAACACACACACACACAACTACAAACACCAACACACACACAACTACAAACACCAACACACACACAACTACAAACACCAACACACCCACAACTACAAACACCAACACACCCACAACTACAAACACCAACACACACACACACAACTACAAACACCAACACACACACAACTACAAACACCAACACACCCACAACTACAAACACCAACACACCCACAACTACAAACACCAACACACCCACAACTACAAACACCAACACACCCACAACTACAAACACCAACACACCCACAACTACAAACACCAACACACACACAACTACAAACACCAACACACACACACACAACTACAAACACCAACACACACACACACAACTACAAACACCAACACACCCACAACTACAAACACCAACACACACACAACTACAAACACCAACACACACACAACTACAAACACCAACACACACACAACTACAAACACCAACACACACACACACAACTACAAACACCAACACACACACAACTACAAACACCAACACACACACAACTACAAACACCAACACACACACAACTACAAACACCAACACACACACAACTACAAACACCAACACACACACACACAACTACAAACACCAACACACACACAACTACAAACACCAACACACACACAACTACAAACACCAACACACCCACAACTACAAACACCAACACACACACACACAACTACAAACACCAACACACACACACACAACTACAAACACCAACACACACACAACTACAAACACCAACACACACACACACAACTACAAACACCAACACACACACAACTACAAACACCAACACACCCACAACTACAAACACCAACACACACACAACTACAAACACCAACACACACACAACTACAAACACCAACACACACACACCCACAACTACAAACACCAACACACACACAACTACAAACACCAACACACCCACAACTACAAACACCAACACACACACACACAACTACAAACACCAACACACACACAACTACAAACACCAACACACACACAACTACAAACACCAACACACCCACAACTACAAACACCAACACACCCACAACTACAAACACCAACACACACACACACAACTACAAACACCAACACACACACAACTACAAACACCAACACACCCACAACTACAAACACCAACACACCCACAACTACAAACACCAACACACCCACAACTACAAACACCAACACACCCACAACTACAAACACCAACACACCCACAACTACAAACACCAACACACACACAACTACAAACACCAATTAACACACACACACAACTACAAACACCAACACACACACACACAACTACAAACACCAACACACCCACAACTACAAACACCAACACACACACAACTACAAACACCAACACACACACAACTACAAACACCAATTAACACACACACACAACTACAAACACCAACACACACACACACAACTACAAACACCAACACACACACAACTACAAACACCAACACACACACAACTACAAACACCAACACACACACAACTACAAACACCAACACACACACAACTACAAACACCAACACACACACACACAACTACAAACACCAACACACACACAACTACAAACACCAACACACACACAACTACAAACACCAACACACCCACAACTACAAACACCAACACACACACACACAACTACAAACACCAACACACACACACACAACTACAAACACCAACACACACACAACTACAAACACCAACACACACACACAACTACAAACACCAACACACACACCAACACACACACAACTACAAACACCAACACACACACACACAACTATACAAACACCAACACACACACACACAACTACAAACACCAACACACACACACAACTACAAACACCAACACACACACCAACACACACACAACTACAAACACCAACACACACACACACACACACACACACAACTACAAACACCAACACACCTCATAAGCCGAGTCCCTGGCCTTGACAGTAGAGCTTTGTCCGAGCGTGGTTTTTGCCGTCTGCACTGTAGGGGTCAGCTGCAACTTGGTGGGTCTGTTCTCCAAGACCAGCTGGTTGCTGGGCAGACCTGAACCACAGAGTGAAGAATGTCAACATGGGTGAAATGTCGGTCTGGAACATTCCAGGGCAAATAATATAAGATGTTTGATGGGTTGAGCATATCGTCTTTTGTAAATAATTTAATGACCAAGGCCGAAGGCCGCGGTCAATAAATATGAAACAAAAGTCGATATGCCCCCCAAGGACCGACAAAAATACTGGTCTGACAACAAACCACCAAACATCGTTTTTGTCATCATTTTGGAAGTGAGAAAATAATCAATCAATCAATCAATGAGTCTTATATCGCGCATATTCCGTGGGTACAGTTCTAGGCGCTCTGCAGTGATGCCGTGTGAGATGAAATTTTATACGGCCAGTAGATTGCAGCCATTTCGGCGCATATTTACCTTTCACGGCCTATTAATTATTCCAAGTCACACGGGTATATAGGTAGACAATTATTAACTGTGCCTAAGAAAAGACCTATGAAGGTTTGCTCCAAGCCACAAAAAAAAGAAAAAAAAAAAGGATAAGGCAAAAAAATAATTGTAGTAGCAAACCTGCATGCAACTGAGGTTAAAAAAAAAAAAAAAAAAAAAAAAAACAACTGTGCCTAAGCAATTTTGCCAGGAAAGACCTTTTTGTCAATCGTGGGATCTTTAACGTGCACACCCCAATGTAGTGTACACGGGGGGAGGTTCGGACACCGAAGTGCAAATAAGTGCAAAATCAACACAGGGAGCCATGCTTTGAAACACGAGTTCCGTTTTGATAATACATGTTTTGGGGCCCCAGCACGTTGTTGCAATCAAAGCTGGCGTGTGAAAGCAACTTTCTCTGTTTTGAGTTCATAACAAGTTGAGATAAGTCGGTCAGGTTGTAGGATGCATGCAGTTCTGTCTAGGTTCCTCTCAGTATTCCACCCCCTCGTTTTTTAGTTGTAAATATTAAGCTTAGTGATCGAATGCGGAAGCCACGTTGGGTCAAAGGTCACAGAAGATTTGCGTCCGGCAGCGAAGGAAAGAATCGCAATCTTGTTTCCAACTCATTGTCTCTTTGTTTTTCATTAGACCTGTCATTCTGCTTGCTCGGCTTTGTTAGATGTTTGCATTTCTTGTTGCTATGTTCTTTGCTTTTATTATTATTTCTTTGTAACACATTCAAAACCTAACTTGTTTTGAACATGAACATAAATCTAGGTTACAGTACCCCCCGGTTAACGTCACTACCGTTTAAGGTCACACCTCTGATAACATCAATCAGGGTGTTGGTCCCGACCTAAAGCCTTCTTTGTATGACTAAGAAAACCTCGCTTAGCGTGACCTCGGATACGGGAACACCTCTTTTTAGGTGACCCCCGTTCTGGTCTCTAAATGCAGAAGACCACCGTTTAAGATGAAGCGAAACTGAGAGGAAAAAAATCTCCCAATTTTGCGGCCTTGACAGGTTTTTTCTCCATATGACGTCAAAAGAGAAGTGACGCACAAATCAGATTATTTGGCCCGATTATTTTACCCCAAAGAGAAGGATGAGGAAATCTTTTGCAAATAAAACTTGGAAAATAGTTCCCGCCAAAAAAGTCGTTGAACCAATCAAATTGCCAGTTCGTCATGTCACGTCTGCTTGTTTTCCTGCCGGTTTCCGTGTGCTGCTGAGTAGTGCCAATTTTAGGCCAAAATAAAAGACATTGTTGAAGATTTGAGATATTTGGAAGCTCTCTCTCTCTCTCTCTTTGGGGCGGGGACGTAGCTCAGTTGGTAGTGCGCTGGCTTTGTAGCCAGTTGGTCGCTATCAGCGTGGGTTCGATCCCCACGTTCGGCGAGAGATTTATTTCTCGGAGTCAACTTTGTGCAGACTCTCTTCGGTGTCCGAACACCCCCGTGTGCACACATGCGCACGAAAAAGATCCCACGTTCACAGCGAAAGTCTCAGGGCTTGGAAAACACGAAGACACGCATGCATCATCTCTCGTCTCCGATTATCATGATCGTATTTCGATAATTTGACGAGACAAACCCAATGCTGATGTGTCAAAGAAGACAGCCACAGCGGGCTTGTTCGAATCAAAGTATCACACCATATCTTCAACGTATTACCAATACCTGTCCCAATATAGACCAGTTGGTCTAAGAGGACGTTAAACCCTAATAGTCAGTCAGTATCTCTCTTTCGTTCCCCCTCTCTCTCTTCTCTCATGGTCTCTGTTTCTGTCTGTCTGTCTGTCTGTCTGTCACTCTCTGTCTCCGACCCCTCTCCTCTCTCTCTTTCTCTCTATCTTTGCCCCTCTGGACATCTCTCTCTCTTCTATCATTTCTCTCTCTCTCTCTCTCTCTCTCTCTCTCTCTCTCTCTCTCTTCCTTTCAATTCCCCCCCCCCCCCCCTATACTCTCTCTCTCTCTCTCTCTCTCTCTCTCTCTCTCTCTCTCTCTCTCTCTCTCTCTCTCGATCTCCCTCTTTTTAACTCTATGTCTGTCTCTCCGTCTCCTCTCTTTATCTCTGTCTGTCATGATCAGTTTGTCTGTGTCTCTCCTCTCTTTCTATGTCTGTCTGTCTTACCTCACATCCTCTCTCTCTTTCTCTCTCTCTACCTCTCTCTCTCTCTCTCTTGTTTAATGTCTTGTTTGATAGTGGTTTTTACCCGGACAACTGGAAGGAATCAATAATCTTGCCTCTGTTTAAGAAAGGTCAGATAAATGACACCAATAACTACAGGGGAATATCACTGTGTGATGTCAGCAGTAAATTATATAGCTCCATAATTAATAACAGATTGCAGGAATGGATTAGCATAAATGATATTACTGGTGAACATCAAGCTGGATTTAAAAAAGATCATTCAACAGTTGACCATATCTTTACACTCCTGGCGGCCATTCAGAAACAGTTTACAAATAACAGAAAATTGTATGTCGCATTTGTTGACTTTGAGAAGGCATTCGATTCGATTTCTAGGAAACTTCTGTGGCCTGTACTTATGAAAAACGGTATTAGAGGAAAATTGCATCGTTGTGTGAAAAGGATGTATTCGGATGTGAAAGCTAAAATAAGATGTGGCGCTAAATTTACTGATGTAATCAATTGTACATATGGGGTAAAACAAGGTGATGTATGTAGCCCTGTGTTGTTTTCGTTATTCATTAATGAATTAGCTTTGGAAGTAATGGAAAATGGAAAACATGGTGTGACATTTGATTTTGTTGAATTTTTCATATTGCTTTTTGCTGATGACATTGTATTGCTCTCCACAACTGTTGTTGGCCTGCAAAGACAGCTGAATAATTTGTACAATGCAGCTTCTCGATTGGAGTTGAAAGTTAACATGAACAAAACTAATATTATTGTTTTCCGTAAAGGAGGATATTTAGCTAGTTGTGAAAAATGGAATTATGGTGCAGATAGAGTTGTTGTTGTTAACGCTTATAAGTATTTAGGAATATTTTTTTCCACGAGACTCAGTTTTAATGTTTCCTGTCAAGATTTGGTGAGTAGGGGTAAACGGGCAGTGTTTGGTATACTCCGTGTGTTGCACAAGCTAGAGAGTAGTTCTTACACATTGTTTACAAAATTGTTTGATTCTCAAGTCCAACCGATTGTGCAGTATGGTGCTGAGATTTGGGCTTTCCAAAAAGGTACTGAAATAGAAAAACTACACTTATTCGCCATGAAACGATTCCTATATGTAGACATGAGAACACCAAACGACCTTGTGTATGGTGAATTGGGAAGATTCCCAATATATCTAAACTCATATGTAAAGTGCATTACATATTGGCTAAAACTAACAAGAATGGAAAATTCTAAGATCCCATGTAAAGCATACAAAGTTCTCTATAATTTAGATTGTAATGGCAAGATTACATGGGCGACGGATGTTCGAAAGTGTTTGTTCTCTCATGGGTTTGCAGATGTATGGTACAACCAAGGGGTGGACAGTATTGGTGGTTTTCTAAAATGTTTCAGACAGCGATTGATAGATTGCAGATGGCAAGACTGGAACGACCATATGCAAAGCAGTGATCGATTTTCTACATACAGATTGTTTAAGACCACAAGCAGTACTGAAGCGTATATAGATATGGAAATGAACAGCTATGTGAAAAGTGCATTAACTAAATTCAGGTTCGGTGTATCGGATCTTGCTGTACACAGGTGTAGGTATAGTGTACGGAGTGAGGAAGATTTGTTGTGTCGTCTGTGTAAATTGGCTGAAGAAAATGAAATACATTTTATGTTCTGCTGTCCTGCACTACGTGACCTAAGAGTATTATTGATAAAGCCAAAATATTATAACCATCCATGTATGTACCGATATACTTTGCTTATGTCTACTGGAAATGTCAGTCAAATATCCAAATTAGCACAATATATTTATCAGGGAATGAAAAGATTAATCACTGTGACATGATCTATGTACACATGTATGTTTGATGTATACAAATTTGGGTCATTTATGAAACACAATATTTGCTATGATTATGTTGTATATGGACGCATACCCTTCAGAAGGGGCTCTGGCCTAAAACTGAATAAACTTTCGTATTCGTATTCTCTCTCTCTCTCTCTCTAATGCAGCTGATGGTCTCTGTGTCTGTGTCAGGATGTATGTCAGTGTGTGTCTCTCTCTGGATCTGCCCATTATTACGTCATTGACTTTCAATTGGCGGGAAGTCTTTATAGGGCCCCAAACTAAACTCTGATCTCCTCGGATAAGATCAATTTTTTTCTACTGAAATTGATCTTATCCGAGGATTGGTTAACGTGTCCCTCGGATAAGATCACGATTTTTTTTGGTCCCAAGGGGGGTCACCTTATCCGAGGAGTACTGTAGTAGTTAAAGGGAAGAAACTGTTGTTTTTTGGGTAATGTGGACATTGATTGTTGCCTCCCTTTAATTGGTAACTGGTTGATTCAGTTTATGTTTTTTGATTTAAATAATAATAATATTGTTCAAGCTGTTTCAAAAGTGTTTTTGATTAGGTATTAATTATAAACTTTAATAAGTTGTAAAGATATTTTATTTCATTTTAAGATATTTATTGTTAGAACATCTTTTAGTTCGGATTTTAGAGTTTTAGCGTTACTTCCGCCCTCTGCTTGAGAAGTCACCAAGATGGTGTGAAACCTCTGGACAACATTTTGGTTCTAAATCAGGTGGATACTGATTTTTATATTGTCATCTGCTTGGGGTGTGGTCGGTTGTTAGTTTAGTAAGATGAATAGGATAAATTGGAGTGGTTATTTTTGTAAATCTGTTCCGAAACTGAAATATTTGTAGTTTGACCATGCAGTGGGGTTTTTGACAGAAGCACCTGTCACAGAAATGGTGCAGAATATTTGTATTTTTGGTTGTAGTTTGTTTGTATGAAGTGCGTAGACGGAAAGATAAGAGTGTCACTGATGTTTTGAAGTTAAATAGGGTTTAGGTTTTGAAAAGAAATTTAGTTTTGGATTATAATTTGAAATTTGAAGTAAAAGAAAGTTTTGCGCATGCGCGGGAATAACCGAAAGCGCATTGCATTATTGGAAGGTTCAATGGCTGCCGCTGTTTTGTGCCTAGTGTTTTATTTGAGATGTTTGAGGTGAGATTTCATTCCAAGTGATTTAGACATTGTGATTTGAAGAAGTTTGGTCATTATGGTCAGTTTATCACTGCAGATAAATGTGATTATGTATGGGTACTTCTTGTAGCTAGTTTTGAGTTTGTAACAATGGTGGAGTGGAATATATGTGATATGTGGTATTGTTACAAAGAAGAACAAAGATGGTTAGTCACTGTCTTGTATTATATACTGTTCAAAAAAAGAAACACATAGCTTGTAATATTTGGATAATTTAGTTATATGGCTACAAGGATATCCACCAAACTGCAGAAAATGTTTATCTGGTCGTCGACCTTTCGTCCATTGCCACTGCACGTGACGCATGCGTTATCAGTGGCTACAATGTCAAAATTGCTCATTTGGCATGACCACTCGTCATGCTTCAGTGTAATCTCGTGAAACTCGGGGAATATTGAGCTCTCACCATGTCTTCCAAAACCCATAAAAGCGGATTGTTCGCCACAAAGAAATCAGACGACAATTCAGCGACGAAAGATGGCCCGATTGAGCAGAGAAGACCGCCAAATTGCATTGAGTCGTTTACAAGCAGGCCAAAGTCAAAGTGCAATCGCCAGGCACTTCCACGTGTCCCAGAGCACCATCAGTAGACTGTGGGTCAGGTTTCAAGCCACTGGCTCCGTTGCTGACTTGCCACGAGCGGGAAGACCAAGGGCGACAACTGCTGCTCACGACCGCTTCATACGGCTCCGCCACCTCCGGAATCGTTTCCTGTCGGCCTCATCTTCTGTCCAGGCTCTCCCCGGGCCACACCGATTATCGGACCAGACCGTGCGGAACCGCCTGCATGAAGCTGGTTTGAGAGCTCGCAGACCTCACAGAGGAGCTGTCCTCACCCGCCGCCATCGCCAGAACCGAGTGCAGTGGGGCAACCAGCACCTTCGCTGGACCGTCCGGAATCACTGGAGACACGTGTGGTTCAGCGACGAGTCCTACTTCCTGCTCCAGCGACATGATGGTCGGAGGAGGGTCTACCGGAGAGTAAACGAACGTTACGCGCCCAACTGTGTGGATGAGGCACCCGTTCATGGTGGTGGAGGCGTCATGGTGTGGGGGGCGATCAATACCGCTGGAAGGAGCACCCTGGTGCATGTCCAAGGGCTCATAACTGCCCAGCGATACGTGGATGAAATTCTGCGCCCACACGCCCTTCCTCTTCTGGCTGACCAGGATGCCATATTCCAGCAGGACAACGCTCGCCCGCACACAGCACGACTCACCACCCAGTTCCTCACCGACCACCATGTCCAGGTGCTTCCCTGGCCATCCATGTCGCCAGACATGAGCCCGATAGAACACCTCTGGGATGAATTGGACAGACGTGTGCGCAGGCGAGAAGAAGCGCCGGCAAATCACCGCGATCTATTGCAGGCACTTCAGGAGGAGTGGGACACCATCCCACAGCAAGATATCCGGCATCTGATCCAGTCCATGCCCAGAAGGTGCCGGGCAGTTGTTGCTGCTCAAGGCAGTCACACCCCCTACTGACTTGACAGCCTCGGCACCCAATCGTATTGATTGACTGATTGATTTGAAGATGCAAATGAACTGTGTGTGCATTCAACTGTGTCCATACCAAATTTCAAACAAATAATCTAAATATTGGATTTTCTGTTAATTTTTTCGAAAAATAAAACAA
The DNA here is from genome assembly GCF_037325665.1 of Littorina saxatilis. NCBI lineage: Eukaryota > Metazoa > Mollusca > Gastropoda > Littorinimorpha > Littorinidae > Littorina > Littorina saxatilis. The sequence goes on along the minus strand of NC_090259.1, from coordinate 2,103,290 downwards.
ATTTGGCAAGTAGCAACTATGCGTTTCTTTTTTTGAACAGTATAGTCTTTCTGTTTCTGTCAATGAAGATGGAATTGATCACAGTAGGCAAAATGTTACTCCTATGTTAGGAAGAAGATTTGCTATTTATAGTTGGTAAATAGTAAATGATGTCTAAATATCAGCTGTTTCTAGTTGATAATGTGGAATGATAGAAAGATAGTGGTGTGTTTGAACACAGTAACTATGTGGTAATTATTAGTCATAATTACTAGCCTCTGGTAATTATTAGTCATAATTACTAGCCTCTGGTAACATCTGGTAAATATTATTAGTCATAATTACTAGCCTCTGGTAACATCTGGTAAATATTATTAGTCATAATTACTAGCCTCTGGTAACATCTGGTAAATATTATTAGTCATAATTACTAGCCTCTGGTAACATCTGGTAAATATTATTAGTCATAATTACTAGCCTCTGGTAACATCTGGTAAATATTATTAGTCATAATTACTAGCCTCTGGTAACATCTGGTAAATATTATTAGTCATAATTACTAGCCTCTGGTAACATCTGGTAAATATTATTAGTCATAATTACTAGCCTCTGGTAACATCTGGTAAATATTATTAGTCATAATTACTAGCCTCTAGTAACATCTGGTAATTATTAGTCATAATTACTAGCCTCTGGTAATTATTAGTCATAATTACTAGCCTCTGGTAACATTGGTTGAATATTATTTGTGTTTTGTTGTGTAATAATAAGGAAACGTTTAATTTCAGAGCCAACCAGTCTGGGGTTTAATTAGTCTGAGTGGTTTTTGTTCTGGAATTTTGGTGAAGCACCTTACGAACACTGGGTTTTTTCTTTAAGTTTTTGTTTTTAAGATTTTGGTCTTAAGGTCTAACATTGTTCTTTGGTCATTGTGTTTTGATTTTGGAAGTTGTATTTTGTTGAAAAAAAGACACAGGAGAATAAAAGAATTTTGAAACAGTTATTTCTGTATTTGTGTTATTCATTTAACACATAAAATCCCCTACCCCCTTTCTTAACATAATTGAATTTTCTAAATAAACTTGAAAAGTCAAGAGTGTTACATCTTATTTGCGCTTCGTTTAGCGATATAACGTCTTGTGCACGGGTCAAAGTTTGTGTGTCAGGGGTCAATTGGTTTGACGTTCGTGTTTCTTCTAAGTGTATCGAAACACAGATACATGCACTCCTTGACTTTGTAAGAAGAGAAAACATATTGCAAGGTTTCATTTGTTTGTGATGTCAATTTATGACCTTTCATGAAGTAGTTTTGTATTTTGTTTACTTTTGCCTGTTTGCCAGTTCGTTTTTAGAACTTTGCAAAGCAGTTTCGTCTGTCTAGGTCTGGGGAAACGCCAATGAAAAGAGCCGAAGAATCCACGAGCGTTTTTATTGGGTTTGCTTTTGATTATCCATGTATAACCTGTTTCCTGCAACTATGGGAACCGGGGATTTATTACATGGGGAACATGCGATTTATTTCCCAGCTGGCTGTGAATGAAAACTCGTGAAAATGATGACAATATTTGTTGTCTTGATATCCCGTGAAGAAGGATGTCCTGGATCAGTTAATATTCAAGTCAATGTGATATATGTTCATATTTGCCCATGCCTACCGAACACTTCCAATGATCACAAAGGCATAAGTGGTGATTCGGGACTCCGATGTTTATATTTTCGAAAGAAAATTATATCATATTTAATGAACACTGCATGACATACACATCAGAGTTAGTTATTCATCCCGATCGCAGGATAAAGCCGATGGACCATGCTCTGCCTCGCTTTGAAAAGCTAGGCCTAGGTAAAGGGGCTCTTACTCTACCAGACCGCTGAAAAACCTGACAAGAGTTATTTCCGGAAAACGTCAATAATTATTGAGCTACCAGGCCCCCAAAATGAAAAAGATATTTGTGCTCACCTAGCCAGTTTCCTTTGCCTCGAGGCAAGGCGTCCTTGTCCTCATCATCATCCAGAGCCTGGCCAGCGTTCTTGCGACGAATCAGCTCGCTGGTCGGGTAGCGAGTGGGCTCTACATCTGCCCAGGTTGACAAAACACAATACATTAGGTCAGGAAATCTTCACACTCGCAGCCCTACAAAACACAATACAGTAGGTCAGGAAATCTTCACACCTGCAGCCCTACAAAACACAATACAGTAGGTCAGGAAATCTTCACACCCGCAGCCCTACAAAACACAATACATTAGGTCAGGAAATCTTCACACCCGCAGCCCTACAAAACACAATACAGTAGGTCAGGAAATCTTCACACCCGCAGCCCTACAAAACACAATACATTAGGTCAGGAAATCTTCACACCCGCAGCCCTACAAAACACAATACAGTAGGTCAGGAAATCTTCACACTCGCAGCCCTACAAAACACAATACATTAGGTCAGGAAATCTTCACACCCGCAGCCCTACAAAACACAATACAGTAGGTCAGGAAATCTTCACACCCGCAGCCCTACAAAACACAATACATTAGGCCAGGAAATCTTCACACTCGCAGCCCTACAAAACACAATACATTAGGCCAGGAAATCTTCACACCCGCAACCCTACAAAACACAATACATTAGGCCAGGAAATCTTCACACCCGCAGCCCTACAAAACACAATACATTAGGTCAGGAAATCTTCACACTCGCAGCCCTACAAAACACAATACAGGTCAGGAAATCTTCACACCCGCAGCCCTACACAAACTGCCATGGGTACGGTCAGGTACCAAGAGCATACAAGGAGACAGCAGCAGCCAGATCCCATCACATGCACAACTCTACATATCACAGATGTCTAGCCACGCGGCCAAAGAATAAACGTCAATTAGCTACTATAAAAATACTCGTGCTTTGCCGACAGACAACTCTGCAGAGTCTGCTGTGAAGGGTGACACAGCAGTCTCCCTGTCACACAAAGTCCAGCAATACATCTGCTCTGAAGTAATAACTAAAACCTTTTGCAAAGCGTTTGAATCTGGGTCAATCACAGTTCAAACTAAGAACAGATACTAAGGCCTAAAAAAAAAATAGGTGTGGTTACGGTAACCCGACCTACCCTATTTTTAGGGGCCGATCCTATAACTTTTTATTCCAAAAAAACAAAAACCAAAAAACAACAACAAAACCGAGTGCAAAAAACGCAATGAAAGCGAAAGCGCCCGTGTCGCACACTTATTTCCCTGTCAAGTAGGTTTAATTTGTACACATTAGAAAAAAAAGTTAAAAAAAAAAAAAAAGTGATTGCCTACCTACCTACCCTATTTTTTTTGGCTATGTTACCGTAACCACACCTATTTTTTTTTTTGGCCTAAGGGGTTCAGTCTGCAAACTTCATGCAAGCAATGTTTCCTTAAATTAATGCGAAGGAAAACACTTTATATGTAGAACACAAATGGAATCTGATCTGGCATTAAATTTGCAAAAAGCTAGACAGTTTTTTGCCTGGAAAATGAATTGTCACTTTCTCATCAAAGAAAAATGATGGTTATAGTCTGTCGTGTGAACTTCACATGACAGACAACTTTTTCTTTATTTGACCACAGACTCATGACAAAGTTGCAGCTACATCGGTTCTCTTCTAAAAAATATTGTTAAAACACAAAACAAACAAAAAACAATTAAATGTTGGTGCCATAACTGAATCTTGATCTTTCTTTGCATGAGTCTTGGAAATACTTGCGCTGTTACTTTCCAATTTCTTTCAAAAATCTTTCTGCAATGTAAAAGTTACACCTTAATACTCTTCAAAATGGATTTTTTTTAACCCCTGTTTAAAGCGTGTTTGGTTCACTTACATCCTTTTTCCACATCGTCCACGACCAGCAGACCGTCAAACTGCAGAAGCTGTTGTTCGTTCAAGCGCACCAAGGCATCAAGCAGTGTCTTGGCATGCTCCACTGCACACACCTGAAAAAATAAGTTAAAAATCTTGCATGTATTCACACTGGTTTTTTTCGTCATTACTGAAAATCAACCAGAATGAACAGGTAGTTAAAAATACTGCATGGAATCTTGACAGGGTTTTTCCTCACCATACAAACAAAGACGTAAGGTGAGACATCATATCACTCACAATTAGTTCCTGCAGCAGATATGATAAAACATTTATATAGAAGTTTTTCACATTGCTATAGTTTCTGGTTTCCCTGTAGGCTTTGTTTCTGCCCACATACATCATCCAACATCTTTTTTCTTGTATGCACCCACACCAAAAGCCAGCAAAATAATGATAAAATCAAGAATAAATATACAACAAACACACTCACACGGACACACTCGTATGCTCGCACACACACACGCACGCGTGTGCACACACACACACCACATCCATCAGGCAAGTATTCTGGCGTTCATGCACACACACACACCACATCCATCAGGCAAGTATTCTGGCGTTCATGCACACACACACACACCACATCCATCAGGCAAGACAGTATTCTGGCGTTCATGCACACACACACCACATCCATCAGGCAAGTATTCTGGCGTTCATGCACACACACACACCACATCCATCAGGCAAGTATTCTGGCGTTCATGCACACACACACACCACATCCATCAGGCAAGTATTCTGGCATTCATGCACACACACACACATCCATCAGGCAAGTAGTCTGGCGTTCATGCACACACACACACATCCATCAGGCAAGTATTCTGGCATTCATGCACACACACACACATCCATCAGGCAAGTATTCTGGCGTTCATGCACACACACACACCACATCCATCAGGCAAGTATTCTGGCGTTCACTTGTTCTCTCTTTCTCACGGATGCACCCTGCCCTCATTCTTCACTATACATCCGAAAAACTGGCAGACACATCTACAAGCGTACACACCTGCAGACTCTTGGTCTGTTTTGCTCTCACACATAATCACACACACATAATCACACACACACACACATAATCACACGCACACACACATAATCACACACTCATAATCACACAAACATAATCACACACACATAATCACACACATGCACACATAATCACACGCACACACACATAATCACACACACACACACACACATAATCACACACATACACACATAATCACACACGCACACACACATAATCACACACACACCAACACATAATCACACACACATACACATAATGACACACATAATCACACACACATAATCACACACACACACACTGCACACACATAATCACGGGCACACACACACTGCACACACATAATCACGGGCACACACACACACACACACACTGCACACACATAATCACGGGCACACACACACACACACACACTGCACACACATAATCACGGGCACACACACACACACACAAACTGCACACACCTGCAGAGTCTTGGTCTGTTTGGCGATGGCAATGAGGTAGTCATCGTGACGTTCGCTCTCCTGTTGACACAGTGCCTCCAAGCCTGGGGCGTGGTGGGGATGTCCCATGGTGGGACGCAGGCTGTTCTCATGCTCCTTCTGCAAACACACACCACACACAATGAAACACAGTCATCTACATCACAAGATCGTTTTGTACCCATCCATCGAACAGGAAAGTGTAGAGCCTAAGGTAAGACTGCAGCCATGCTTGATGCAATGATGGGGACATATTGTTAGTACCAGTAATCACCCACCTGCATGTCTGGCAGAACGACCAAGGTCATTTACGTGCCGTGATGGATACATGTACTGTTTTTGAGTGTAAAGCTGACCAGTACGTATCCTCCCTGGCATGGATTCAAATCTGTGAGGTACCTGAGGCTCACTAGTCCAGTGTTTTACAAACTAAGCGATCTCATTCCATACCTGTTTCTTGTTGACCTCGTCGAGAGTGGTCTGGAAGTCTTGCTGCAGCATCTTGTGTGCGTCCTGAGCACGCTCCGCGTACTGCTTGACAAGGTCGTTGATCACAAGGGGCGGCACTCTCGCTGCAAGCTGCTCCATCTTTATCAGCTGCTGGCGAAACTCTGTCAAAAACACTCGTATTTAATATGGATGTGTTACTCATTCCTGTAAGCTAGTTCAATTCAGGAGAGTTTGTGGTGAAGTGTTGTTGTTCCACTGCAGTGTCGATATCTACTCCTCCTGAGAGGATTAGCTGTGTGGAATTGAAGAATTGCATAGTGAATCTTTCCATGAAATTCAGGTGCTACCACTGATGAGAGGCTAGGCCAGCACACATATACAGAGAAGAGATGGTCAAAATAGATCTATTAACACACCTCATTATCATTTCCCAGCCCCCTCTTTCTACCGTGTGCACGTTTGCACGCACGCACACACACACACCTCACACACACACACACACACACACACACACACACACACAGACACACACACAGACACACACACACAGACACACACACACACCTCACACACACACACCTCACACACACAGACATGCACACACACACACACACACACACACACACACACACACACACACACCTCACACACACACACCTCACACACACACACAGACACTCAGACACACACACACCTCACACACACAGACACACACACAGACACACACACAGACATGCACACAGACATGCACACACACCTCACACACACACACCTCACACACACAGACACACACACAGACACACACACAGACACACACACAGACATGCACACACACCTCACACACACACACCTCACACACACACACCTCACACACACAGACACACACACAGACACACCTCACACACACAGACACACACACAGACACACCTCACACACACAGACACACCTCACACACACAGACACACACACAGACACACCTCACACACACAGACACACACACAGACACACCTCACACACACAGACACACACACAGACACACCTCACACACACAGACACACACACAGACACACCTCACACACACAGACACACACACAGACACACCTCACACACACAGACACACACAGACACACCTCACACACACAGACACACACACAGACACACCTCACACACACACACCTCACACACACAGACACACACACACACACACACCTCACACACACACACCTCACACACACAGACACACACACAGACACACACACAGACACACACACAGACACACACACAGACACACCTCACACACACACACCTCACACACACAGACACACACACAGACACACACACAGACACACACACAGACACACACACAGACACACACACAGACACACACACAGACACACACACAGACACACTGACACACACAGACACTCAGACACACACACAGACACACACACACAGACACACACACACACACACCTCACACACACAGACACTCAGACACACCTCACACACACAGACACACAGACACACACACACACACACACACACACACCTCACACACACACACCCACCTTGCAGACACTGGTTATGGTAGTCGTCACACTGCTGGTAGTAGGACTGCAGTTTGAGGGAGACCACGTCCTGACACTGTTCAAACGTTTCCTGCAGCACCTGGGGTCTGGTCACCGTACGCGCACCCTTCTGCTTGTAGTACACCTGCAAATCACATAAGATTCAAAAAACAAATCCGCTTTAAATAAAGATCTGGTGTCCAAGTTAATATTTAGTTAATATAATATAATAATGATTATAACAAAGTTACCCTTTTTGTGTTTTGTTCTCTCTTGATGTGGAAATGTTAGCAGTCTATCGGTCTTGATGTGGAAATGTTAGCAGTCTATCTGTCTTGATGTGGAAATGTTAGCAGTCTATCTGTCTTGATGTGGAAATGTTAGCAGTCTATCTGTCTTGATGTGGAAATGTTAGCAGTCTATCTGTCTTGATTTGGAAATGTTAGCAGTCTATCTCTCTTGATGTGGAAATGTTAGCAGTCTATCTGTCTTGATTTGGAAATGTTAGCAGTCTATCTGTCTTGATGTGGAAATGTTAGCAGTCTGTCTGTCTTGATGTGGAAATGTTAGCAGTCTATCTGTCTTGATGTGGAAATGTTAGCAGTCTATCTGTCTTGATGTGGAAATGTTAGCAGTCTATCTGTCTTGATGTGGAAATGTTAGCAGTCTATCTGTCTTGATGTGGAAATGTTAGCAGTCTATCTGTCTTGATGTGGAAATGTTAGCAGTCTATCTGTCTTGATGTGGAAATGTTAGCAGTCTGTCTGTCTTGATGTGGAAATGTTAGCAGTCTGTCTGTCTTGATGTGGAAATGTTAGCAGTCTATCTGTCTTGATGTGGAAATGTTAGCAGTCTGTCTGTCTTGATGTGGAAATGTTAGCAGTCTATCGGTCTTGATGTGGAAATGTTAGCAGTCTATCGGTCTTGATGTGGAAATGTTAGCAGTCTATCTGTCTTGATGTGGAAATGTTAGCAGTCTGTCTGTCTTGATGTGGAAATGTTAGCAGTCTATCTGTCTTGATGTGGAAATGTTAGCAGTCTATCGGTCTTGATGTGGAAATGTTAGCAGTCTATCTGTCTTGATGTGGAAATGTTAGCAGTCTGTCTGTCTTGATGTGGAAATGTTAGCAGTCTATCTGTCTTGATGTGGAAATGTTAGCAGTCTATCTGTCTTGATGTGGAAATGTTAGCAGTCTGTCTGTCTTGATGTGGAAATGTTAGCAGTCTATCTGTCTTGATGTGGAAATGTTAGCAGTCTGTCTGTCTTGATGTGGAAATGTTAGCAGTCTATCTGTCTTGATGTGGAAATGTTAGCAGTCTATCTGTCTTGATGTGGAAATGTTAGCAGTCTATCTGTCTTGATGTGGAAATGTTAGCAGTCTATCTGTCTTGATGTGGAAATGTTAGCAGTCTATCTGTCTTGATGTGGAAATGTTAGCAGTCTGTCTGTCTTGAAGTTATGCTTGTACACAACAGTTACATGTAAACCAAAGGTGTATTTTCATTTGTGTGACAAAAGTATCCTGCTACTTGACAACAACATGAATAAAAATCTCTCTCGTGCAGTTAGGCACTCAATCAGCCGTAACTGGTCAGTTTTCTACAGAAAACAAGCTATTCCAAGACGAGTGTTCAACTGGAACATGTTGAATAAAATGATTTTCTATCTGGAAGAGTGCAATACACGGACTTGATGCTAAGAGTGCAATTTCTTTTATTCATACCCTCTGTTTCTCTCTCCCTGATTGGTGACATGCAGTAACAAATTCATTTTGCCTCGGTGATCAATGCTGCAAGAATGTCTAAAGCAGCTACCCTTTGTGAACGTAATAGGTGCTGCATGTTCGCCCTGTACATATGTTTTACCCGATTTAAAAAATAACATGACAGTTACCCACAGCAACCAGTTCCACTGTGAATAATTAATCCAACTGCAAGAATTTCTAATTAGCAGCCTTTGAAAAGTACTAACTGCTGCATACTGGCCTTATGTTTTCCCTCATTTAAACATAACATGACAATTATTGCCCACAGCAACCAGTTCCACTGCACATAATGAATCCAGCAAAGCCTGGAAACCCTTTCTCTCACCAAAGCCTGGAAACCCTTTCTCTCACCAAAGCCAAACCCTTTCTCTCACCTCAGCCGTAACCAGAAGTCCCTCAAGCGCCTCTCTGAGCGTGCGCTGGATGCTGGCCAAAAAGTAGTTTTCCTCTTTGACGGAAGTGCTGGCCTGCAGGCTTTCCTCGGAGTCCTTCTCTCCGAACAGCACGAACTTTTTGTCCACCTTGGCAGGCTTGTTGCCGCGTCTTTGCCTGTCAAACATTCACATTTATTTTCATTTTATTTCCTTTTCTTTCCTTTGGTTTACTCTATTATCCCAATGCTGGGGAATTTGGGTCGCTTCCTCCCAGTGGAAGGCTAGCAGCAACAAGGGTGGCTTCCTCCCAGTGGAAGGCTAGCAGCAACAAGGGTTGCTTCCTCCCAGTGGAAGGCTAGCAGCAACAAGGGTCGCTTCCTCCCAGTGGAAGGCTAGCAGCAACAAGGGTCGCTTCCTCCCAGTGGAAGGCTAGCAGCAACAAGGGCCGCTTCCTCCCAATGGAAGGCAAGCAGCAACAAGGGTCGCTTCCTCCCAGTGGAAAGCTAGCAGCAACAAAGGTCGCTTCCTCCCAATGGAAGGCTAGCAGCAACAAGGGTCGCTTCATCCCAATGGAAGGCTAGCAGCAACAAGGGTCGCTTCCTCCCAGTGGAAGGCTAGCAGCAACAAGGGTCGCTTCCTCCCAGTGGAAGGCTAGCAGCAACAAGGGTCGCTTCCTCCCAGTGGAAGGCTAGCAGCAACAAGGGTGGCTTCCTCCCAGTGGAAGGCAAGCAGCAACAAGGGTGGCTTCCTCCCAGTGGAAGGCTAGCAGCAACAAGGGTCGCTTCCTCCCAGTGGAAGGCTAGCAGCAACAAGGGTCGCTTCCTCCCAATGGAAGGCTAGCAGCAACAAGGGTCGCTTCATCCCAATAGAAGGCTAGCAGCAACAAGGGTCGCTTCCTCCCAGTGGAAGGCTAGCAGCAACAAGGGTCGCTTCCTCCCAGTGGAAAGCTAGCAGCAACAAGGGTGGCTTCCTCCCAGTGGAAGGCTAGCAGCAACAAGGGCCGCTTCCTCCCAATGGAAGGCAAGCAGCAACAAGGGTCGCTTCCTCCCAGTGGAAGGCAAGCAGCAACAAGGGTCGCTTCCTCCCAGTGGAAAGCTAGCAGCAACAAGGGTGGCTTCCTCCCAGTGGAAGGCAAGCAGCAACAAGGGTGGCTTCCTCCCAGTGGAAGGCAAGCAGCAACAAGGGTCACTTCCTCCCAATGGAAGGCAAGCAGCAACAAGAGTCGCTTCCTCCCAGTGGAAAGCTAGCAGCAACAAGGGTCGCTTCCTCCCAGTGGAAGGCAAGCAGCAACAAGGGTCGCTTCCTCCCAGTGGAAAGCTAGCAGCAACAAGGGTCGCTTCCTCCCAGTGGAAGGCTAGCAGCAACAAGGGTGGCTTCCTCCCAGTGGAAGGCTAGCAGCAACAAGGGTTGCTTCCTCCCAGTGGAAGGCTAGCAGCAACAAGGGTCGCTTCCTCCCAGTGGAAGGCAAGCAGCAACAAGGGTCGCTTCCTCCCAGTGGAAGGCTAGCAGCAACAAGGGTTGCTTCCTCCCAGTGGAAGGCAAGCAGCAACAAGGGTCACTTCCTCCCAGTGGAAGGCTAGCAGCAACAAGGGTTGCTTCCTCCCAGTGGAAAGGTAGCAGCAACAAGGGTCGCTTCCTCCCAGTGGAAAGCTAGCAGCAACAAGGGTGGCTTCCTCCCAGTGGAAGGCTAGCAGCAACAAGGGTGGCTTCCTCCCAGTGGAAAGCTAGCAGCAACAAGGGTCGCTTCCTCCCTGTGGAAGGCTAGCAGCAACAAGGGTCGCTTCCTCCCAGTGGAAGGCTAGCAGCAACAAGGGTTGCTTCCTCCCAGTGGAAGGCTAGCAGCAACAAGGGTCGCTTCCTCCCAGTGGAAGGCAAGCAGCAACAAGGGTCGCTTCCTCCCAGTGGAAGGCTAGCAGCAACAAGGGTTGCTTCCTCCCAGTGGAAGGCTAGCAGCAACAAGGGTCGCTTCCTCCCAGTGGAAGGCTAGCAGCAACAAGGGTCACTTCCTCCCAGTGGAAGGCAAGCAGCAACAAGGGTGGCTTCCTCCCAGTGGAAGGCTAACAGCAACAAGGGTGGCTTCCTCCCAGTGGAAGGCTAGCAGCAACAAGGGTGGCTTCCTCTCAGTAGAAAGCTAGCAGCAACAAGGGTTGCTTCCTCCCAGTGGAAGGCTAGCAGCAACAAGGGTCGCTTCCTCCCAGTGGAAGGCTAGCAGCAACAAGGGTGGCTTCCTCCCAGTGGAAAGCTAGCAGCAACAAGGGTTGCTTCCTCCCAGTGGAAAGCTAGCAGCAACAAGGGTCGCTTCCTCCCAGTGGAAAGCTAGCAGCAACAAGGGTGGCTTCCTCCCAGTGGAAAGCTAGCAGCAACAGAGTTGCGCTACCCAGGTGTGTGCATGTTTAGGTGTAATCAGCCACTTGCACTGACAGCAGAATGACCAGGTGAGTGAGACATTGCACTTACAGCACAATGACCAGGTGAGTGAGACATTGCACTTACAGCACAATGACCAGGTGAGTGAGACATTGCACTTACAGCACAATGACCAGGTGAGTGAGACATGGATACTGTCTCTGAGTCTGCACATAAAGTTAGGTGAGTGTGTTCATTCTCTGTCAGGATTCGCACCTGTGACCTTTGGATGACAAATCCAGTGCTCTATCAACTGACCTACCCAGCCCCCTAAAACTTATCACTGTAGTCAAATTTCACATTTACTTGACAAAGCAGTCGCCAGTGTTATCGAAAAGTCACACTCACAGGGATACACTCTACACCTTTCTGTCAGCACTTGTATGCTTCAGTTAGTACTGCTATATGTCAGCTGTAAGTTGATCTGCTCTCAATTACATTTTACTATCATGGAGAATTCTCAGTCTCCCTAAGCCCTATACTGTAACTGAAGGTAGTGTGTCAAATATACACATCTCTCTCTTAAGCAATAGGCCGACTTAGTAGCGTACGTGTGAGGTTCACTGTCCCACTAAGTCATATCATTTCCAAAGGGTTGATTCAGAGCTATGCCCTCCCTTCATGATGAAAGCCATATCATTTCCAAAGGGTTAATTGAGGCCTGTGCCCTCCTTTCATGATGAAAGCCATATCATTTCCAAAGGGTTGATTCAGGGCTATGCCCTCCCTTCATGATGAAAGCCATATCATTTCCAAAGGGTTAATTGAGGCCTGTGCCCTCCTTTCATGATGAAAGCCATATCATTTCCAAAGGGTTGATTCAGGGCTATGCCCTCCCTTCATGATGAAAGCCATATCATTTCCAAAGGGTTAATTCAGGGCTATGCCCTCCCTTCATGATGAAAGCCATATCATTTCCAAAGGGTTGATTCAGGGCTATGCCCTCCCTTCATGATGAAAGCCATATCATTTCCAAAGGGTTGATTCAGGGCTATGCCCTCCCTTCATGATGAAAGCCATATCATTTCCAAAGGGTTGATTCAGGGCTATGCCCTCCCTTAATGATGAAAGCCATATCATTTCCAAAGGGTTGATTCAGGGCTATGCCCTCCCTTCATGATGAAACCCATATCATTTCCAAAGGGTTAATTCAGGGCTATGCCCTCCCTTCATGATGAAAGCCATATCATTTCCAAAGGGTTGATTCAGGGCTATGCCCTCCCTTCATGATGAAAGCCATATAATTTCCAAAGGGTTGATTCAGGGCTATGCCCTCCCTTCATGATGAAAGCCATATAATTTCCAAAGGGTTGATTCAGGGCTATGCCCTCCCTTCATGATGAAAGCCATATCATTTCCAAAGGGTTAATTCAGGGCTATGCCCTCTCTTCATGATGAAAGCCATATCATTTCCAAAGGGTTCATTGAGGGCTATGCCCTCCTTTCATGATGAAAGCCATATCATTTCCAAAGGGTTCATTCAGGGCTATGCCCTCTCTTCATGATGAAAGCCATATCATTTCCAAAGGGTTAATTGAGGGCTATGCCCTCCCTTCATGATGAAAGCCATATCATTTCCAAAGGGTTCATTTAGGGCTATGCCCTCCTTTCATGATAAAAGCCATATTATTTCCAAAGGGGTAATTCAGGGCTATGCCCTCCCTTCATGATGAAAGCCATATTATTTCCAAAGGGGTAATTCAGGGCTATGCCCTCCTTTCATGATAAAAGCCATATTATTTCCAAAGGGGTAATTCAGGGCTATGCCCTCCCTTCATGATGAAACCCATATTATTTCCAAAGGGTTGATTCAGGGCTATGCCCTCCCTTCATGATGAAAGCCATATTATTTCCAAAGGGTTGATTCAGGGCTATGCCCTCCCTTCATGATGAAAGCCATATTATTTCCAAAGGGTTGATTCAGGGCTATGCCCTCCCTTCATGATGAAACCCATATTATTTCCAAAGGGTTGATTCAGGGCTATGCCCTCCCTTCATGAAGAAAGCCATATAATTTCCAAAGGGTTGATTGAGGCCTGTGCCCTCCCTTCATGATGAAAGCCATATCATTTCCAAAGGGTTAATTGAGGGCTATGCCCTCCCTTCATGATGAAAGCCATATCATTTCCAAAGGGTTCATTGAGGGCTATGCCCTCCCTTCATGAAGAAAGCCATATCATTTCCAAAGGGTTGATTCAGGGCTATGCCCTCCCTTCATGATGAAAGCCATATCATTTCCAAAGGGTTAATTCAGGGCTATGCCCTCCCTTCATGGTGAAACCCATATCATTTCCAAAGGGTTGATTGAGGGCTATGCCCTCCCTTCATGATGAAAGCCATATCATTTCCAAAGGGTTAATTCAGGGCTATGCCCTCCCTTCATGATGAAAGCCATATCATTTCCAAAGGGTTGCCCTCCCTTCATGATGAAAGCCATATCAATGAAAGATGAGCCTCACCCTGAAAGGACGCGGCGGGGCATGAGACTGGCCTCTGAGGGCTGGGCGGAGGGCTCGATGGGACGCCGAACCGCGCCGATGGAGACCTGGGACATGGCCGACTTGCTTTTCTCCCTCGCCGCGTCAGTGGCCGCCATACCTGTAGTGATAATTAACATACATGGTCAGTTTAAATAAAAATTATAATAATAATATTATGAGGATATTTATATGGCGCAAATACTAAAACAGTTGGATCTAAGTGCCTCACACAAATACTAAAACAGTTGGATCTAAGCGCCTCACACAAATACTGAAACAGTTGGATCTAAGTGCCTCACACAAATACTAAAACAGTTGGATCTAAGCGCCTCACACAAACACTAAAACAGTTGGATCTAAGCGCCTCACACAAATACTAAAACAGTTGGATCTAAGCGCCTCACACAAACACTAAAACAGTTGGATCTTAGTGCCTCACACAAATACTAAAACAGTTGGATCTAAGCGCCTCACACATATACTAAAACAGTTGGATCTTAGTGCCTCACACAAATACTAAAACAGTTGGATCTAAGCGCCTCACACAAACACTAAACACACATTATCCTTAGCTGTCTCAGACGATGGTGCGATGTTGACCCGCTTAGGTACGCCGATCAGATAGAGAGAATGAAACAACACATCGAGGCGTGTTGCCATGTCATGCTAGACTGCAGTGGCACACAGTGATGGTGAGCCGACCAAGCCTACATAACACGCCTGACGCTGCTGACGGACATGGACTTCACGTTCCACCAGGAACACTCTTCTTCGTTGACCCAGATCTACACTATTCGCTTTCCCCAACTGTGCCTTCGTGAAATATATATCGAGAAAAAACTCTGTTGACAAACAATCGAACAATCAACAATAACATGGCATACCATGCTATACGACTAACGATACACATGTTATCGTTGTCCTGTCGCGTTTCGTTCTTTTTTTCCTTTTGCTTTTTTTTCTCTTGTCGAAAAGGTTGTAAGCTGAAAGAATTATTAAAAAAAAAAAAAAAAAAAAAAAAAACCAGTTGGATCTAAGCGCCTCACACATATACTAAAACAGTTGGATCTTAGTGCCTCACACAAATACTAAAACAGTTGGATCTAAGCGCCTCACACAAACACTAAAACAGTTGGATCTAAGTGCCTCACACAAATACTAAAACAGTTGGATCTAAGTGCCTCACACAAATACTGAAACAGTTGGATCTAAGTGCCTCACACAAATACTAAAACAGTTGGATCTAAGTGCCTCACACAAACACTGAAACAGTTGGATCTAAGCGCCTCACACAAACACTAAAACAGTTGGATCTAAGTGCCTCACACAAATACTGAAACAGTTGGATCTAAGTGCCTCACACAAACACTAAAACAGTTGCATCTAAGTGCCTCACACAAACACTAAAACAGTTGGATCTAAGTGCCTCATACAAGTTGGATCTAAGCGCCTCACACAAATACTAAAACAGTTGGATCTAAGCGCCTCACACAAATACTAAAACAGTTGGATCTAAGCGCCTCACACAAACACTAAAACAGTTGGATCTAAGCGCCTCACACAAACACTAAAACAGTTGGATCTAAGCGCCTCACACAAACACTAAAACAGTTGGATCTAAGCGCCTCACACAAACACTAAAACAGTTGGATCTAAGCGCCTCACACAAACACTAAAACAGTTGGATCTAAGCGCCTCACACAAATACTAAAACAGTTGGATCTAAGTGCCTCACACAAGTACTAAAACAGTTGGATCTAAGCGCCTCACACAAATACTAAAACAGTTGGATCTAAGCGCCTCACACAAATACTAAAACAGTTGGATCTAAGCGCCTCACACAAATACTAAAACAGTTGGATCTAAGTGCCTCACACAAACACTAAAACAGTTGGATCTAAGCGCCTCACACAAACACTAAAACAGTTGGATCTAAGTGCCTCACACAAATACTAAAACAGTTGGATCTAAGCGCCTCACACAAACACTAAAACAGTTGGATCTAAGCGCCTCACACAAATACTAAAACAGTTGGATCTAAGTGCCTCACACAAATACTAAAACAGTTGGATCTAAGCGCCTCACAAAAACATAAATACACTGTATACATTATTCTAAATCAAATATTAATACACATCGAAATATACTTATACACTTCACAAAGTTTTAACCCTCATAATTCCAAGTCAAATAATTATATACACATAGAAATATTAACACAGTACAGTTATGCTGACAGTGTCAAAAGGGAAGCAAGCACGCTTTCAGTAATTAAGGGAGAGTAATGTTGATTCTGAGCTGTCAGGACTGATGTGCAGGAGACAGTTGCCAGCTAGGTGATCGAGAGACAGCAGCAAGGTCAGAGTGGTTGAAAATGACAAACAAACCTTAACTTTCATCAATCCCTGTCTAAATCGGTGCAGCCATGTCAAAGCTAGCCTTTTCTCATCACACACACACACACACACACACACACACACACACACACACACACACACACACACACACACACACACACACAGACACACACAAACAGAAACAGAAATCAGCTTTATAGATTAGATAGCGTGACAGTAGTCCCCTTTGTCACAGGCAGCTGCTTTGCATTGAAGGAGTTGTCTCCCTGCCAAAGCGTGAGCTATAAATAGCTCGGCGTACTTGGTACATCGGTTGACAAATAAGAGCCAGTGAGATGTGGAGTACAGTCGAACTCGCTTAAGACGAATCACTGGGGATCGGGAAATAAGTTCGTCTTAACCGAAATTCGCATTAAGAGAATTGATTGATTTTTTTACTGTCACAATTTTAGAAGTAAAATTTAAAAAGTCGTGTAAAAGCATGTTCATGCACATTCTGATCAATCTCCGATTTCATGGTGTCCACCAGTTCTGGTGCATGTACTACCCTGGCCAAGTTTCCTCTCAAGACGTCAAAGAGACCGCCCCATAGATTAAACTCCCCATAGGTTAAACTCGGTCACTGACCCGGGTGCAGGAAGTGTTTCCTCTCTCATATGAAAGGGGAACCACCTCTCATAGCTAAAACTGGGTCAATGACCCCTGGGAAGAAGGTCAGTGTCTATAAAGAAGGCCACCCAGCCATCACAATGGACCTGCCTTTGACCTCGCCTCACACGCAGATCCTTGTAGCCTTGTGACTTTTAGAGACAAAGTGGCTCTGGGGCGATGAAAACGTGTTTGTTAAAAGAGGGGTTCGTTATGCAAATGATATGATATGTCGATCTCGGGACGAGTTTAAAGATTTCGCCATAAGCGTGAGTAAATTACAGACATTATGCATGCTTGGGAATCCAAAAAGTGCTCGTTATAAGCATAAATTCGTTACAAAGAATTCGTTTCAAGCATTTTTTTTAAGCATAAAGAAAGAGGTATTCAGTTGGGAACTTAAAACTAATACGTTATAAGTCAAAATTCATAACTAGCGTGTTCGTTTTAAGTGGGTTCGACTGTAGCTGTTTGTGATGAGGTCTGGTTACTTTCATCACCTTGTATGTTGCTAGACAGCACGCCAGTGAGATGTGGAGTAGCTGTTTGTGATGGGGCCTGGTTGCTTTCGTCACCCTGTATGTTGCTAGACAGCACGCCAGTGAGATGTGGAGTAGCTGTTTGTGATGGGGCCTGGTTGCTTTCGTCACCCTGTATGTTGCTAGACAGCACGCCAGTGAGATGTGGAGTAGCTGTTTGATGAGGCCTGGTTGCTTTCGTCACCTTGTATGTTGCTAGACAGCACGCCAGTGAGATGTGGAGTAGCTGTGTGATGAGGCCTGGTTGCTTTCGTCACCCTGTATGTTGCTAGACAGCACGCCAGTGAGATGTGGAGTAGCTGTGTGATGGGGCCTGGTTGCTTTCGTCACCCTGTATGTTGCTAGACAGCGCACCAGTCAGATGTGGAGTAGCTGTGTGATGAGGCCTGGTTGCTTTCGTCACCTTGTATGTTGCTAGACAGCACGCCAGTGAGATGTGGAGTAGCTGTTTGTGATGGGGCCTGGTTGCTTTCGTCACCTTGTATGTTGCTAGACAGCACGCCAGTGAGATGTGGAGTAGCTGTTTGTGATGGGGCCTGGTTGCTTTCGTCACCCTGTATGTTGCTAGACAGCACGCCAGTGAGATGTGGAGTAGCTGTTTGTGATGGGGCCTGGTTGCTTTCGTCACCTTGTATGTTGCTAGACAGCACGCCAGTGAGATGTGGAGTAGCTGTGTGATGAGGCCTGGTTGCTTTCGTCACCTTGTATGTTGCTAGACAGCACGCCAGTGAGATGTGGAGTAGCTGTTTGTGATGGGGCCTGGTTGCTTTCGTCACCCTGTATGTTGCTAGACAGCACGCCAGTGAGATGTGGAGTAGCTGTTTGTGATGGGGCCTGGTTGCTTTCGTCACCCTGTATGTTGCTAGACAGCACGCCAGTGAGATGTGGAGTAGCTGTGTGATGAGGCCTGGTTGCTTTCGTCACCTTGTATGTTGCTAGACAGCACGCCAGTGAGATGTGGAGTAGCTGTGTGATGAGGCCTGGTTGCTTTCGTCACCCTGTATGTTGCTAGACAGCACGCCAGTGAGATGTGGAGTAGCTGTGTGATGGGGCCTGGTTGCTTTCGTCACCCTGTATGTTGCTAGACAGCACGCCAGTGAGATGTGGAGTAGCTGTGTGATGAGGCCTGGTTGCTTTCGTCACCCTGTATGTTGCTAGACAGCACGCCAGTGAGATGTGGAGTAGCTGTTTGTGATGGGGCCTGGTTGCTTTCGTCACCTTGTATGTTGCTAGACAGCACGCCAGTGAGATGTGGAGTAGCTGTTTGTGATGGGGCCTGGTTGCTTTCGTCACCCTGTATGTTGCTAGACAGCACGCCAGTGAGATGTGGAGTAGCTGTTTGTGATGGGGCCTGGTTGCTTTCGTCACCTTGTATGTTGCTAGACAGCACGCCAGTGAGATGTGGAGTAGCTGTTTGTGATGAGGCCTGGTTGCTTTCGTCACCTTGTATGCTCTTGGGAACAGCGTACCCATAGCAGTTTTTATAGGGCTATTAAGTTAGCTCTATCGTGACTGACTTAAAGGGAATCTTGTGCTTCAGGCACTCGGATACATATGTATTTTCTTTCAGTTCAAAAACCAAATATTGTTTATGTTTGTGTAGAGAGCTAACATAAACACTGCATAACTGTTGCTTTATGGATCAAAGGATCCAACCCTTTTACCTGTGGATCCAACCTCTCCCTCCATGTCAGCATCCACTCCGAAACAAAACTTGGCCCTCTGGGTCCTGCAGTGAGACAACAGCAATCACATTAGGAGAAATTAAAAAATAGGTAAAGGAAGAATTTAAAGGACGAAAAAAGGCGATCACAGGTATAAAGGCCATGATCTTGATCAGCGAAAGACTAGATAAAGATCACTGATGAAAAAGGACTAGCTCGTTCAGGCCTAATCTTTAAAACTTGACTGAACTAGCAGAGATAAATGTTCTTTTAAGCTTGTGTTTGTTTAAACAGATCAAGTTCCCCCAATTTAACTTTTTTAATCAGGATAGAAGTTTCATAATACCTTAGAGGTTACCACACACACACACTCACACTCACACACACACACACACACACACACACACTCACACTCACACTCACACTCACACACACACACACTCACACTCACACACACACACACACACAGCTGAACGCCTTACTTGAGGATGCTCTTGATAACGTTGACGGAGGGATCTTTAGACGGCTGATTTCCTGGCTCCATCACACACACACACACACACACACACACACACACACACACACACACACACACACACACACACACACACACACACACACAGAGAGAGTTGAACGCCTTACTTGAGGATGCTCTTGATAACATTGACGGAGGGGTCTTCAGACGGTTGCTTTCCTGGCTTGCTGACAGGGGTGGCTCCGTCCCCAGTAAAACCCACCTTGGACGCTGAAATGACACCAACCACTAATTAAAATCACATCGTTAACACAACATAACTCATCACAATTAGGACCTTAAAAGTTGTCAGATTCCTCAAGAACAGACTGTACGTGATCATCGCTGGAGGCTTCAATGCCACAACAGGTAAATTTTGGTCAAGAATTCCCTGGCTCATCAGATTGAAGGCACGGTACACATAAATACTATAAAATGATGTACTGTTAAAAAGCCAGGAAACATTAGTATAATGTAGACGGTCATTTTATGATTTATATTATACATGCTTCTGAAGACAGAATAAAAGGTTTAACCTACAATGTGTTGAATGTTACTTGATATACATGTAAGAATATATTTTTATAATGATCTGCGTCCCTGTGTCCTAGCTGTATATTCACAAGAAGCCAAATATTTATCAACCTGAAATTCATAGAATTGTGTCCTTTGACGCACTTAACCAGTTTTCAGAAAAGTTCTGCCAAATATGTATCAACACAAATTTACAAAGTTAATCTCATCGATATGACCCTAATGTTTTAGTGACTTCCAAAAGTCAGCATCACATTGACATGAGTGCTCCAGGATCATGTTCCCAAAGCAAAAATATATATAAATGAACCTTCTGGTCTTTGGAAACTATAAAGTTCCACTTAAAGTTCAAGGGGTCCCATACCCTCTCGGTGGAGTGTCTGTTAGGGAGCTCCCAATATATAAACCAGTAAAATAGCATCCCGAGTAGCCGTAATGAACTATTCGTGAAAAGTAGAGTAACCTACAGAACAGAAAGAGAAAGGAC